>NC_141061.1:3854524-3874524 GCF_041138505.1 Cibotium barometz
TATCAAGCTCATCCCATTTCTCCTTTGCAGTCGGAAGCTGGTCCACATGGGTGAATGAGAGCCTCATCAAGATGAAGCATGATGATGGCTTGTGCCCTCTCATCATCTTCAATATCTTCAGCCTTAGTTCAATCAATAACCTTAGTGCCGGAGATGAATGGCCAAAAACCTTTGGACATCATCTTGTACTTGACAAGGACTTGCTAAGTGTGGAAGCCCTCTCCTGAGAACTTCTCGATTTGGGTGTTATCTTTTGACATTGGTTATTGAAAGAGAATATTAGAGAGTAATGGGCTGATTTATGAAGAAGAAAAAACCAAAAATTTGTGATGATGTGACTTAAGTAGAGAGAGAAAGGCTCATGAGAGTGCAACAACCCTTAATTAAGTCAAGAATGTTGCTTAAAAAAGGAGATTAAGATGGTTAAGCTTATGGTTTAGCACTTAGGTTTGTGCCCAACCATGAATACTGATTGAGAGAGCTTAATTAGTGTTAAGGAACACTTTCTTTGGTGATTAAAATCACTATTAGTGTTTAGTAACACTATTAGTGCTTAAAAGCACATTATTAGTATCTAATGATACTTGTGTTGGTGATTAGATTCACCATTAGTGTTCACGAACACACTTAGTGTTTAAAAACACTCTTAAGAGACTCTCCTTTGCTAGATTAATAGGATGATTAGTGTTAATCAATACTTATTAGTGTTTATGAACACTTTTAACAAAAGCTTGAGCAAGCTTCCATGGAAAAACCAGTAGACGCCTGGTTTTTTCCTTCCCAACCACGAGCATTCTACGCCTTCATTTCAGCTGAGATTTGAGCTGTGGACCTGTGAGGTTTAGGGCTTCAAAAGCCCTAAGCTAATGTAGCTTGAAGGGCACCACACAAGGCGAATTCGTGTACGACATTCAGCACTGTTGAAAAATGCGCCTGTCTACAAGAAACGCAATGCCGAGCTGTACCACGTGCCTGCAAGAAACGCAATGCCGAGCTGTACCACGCGCGTATCGCCACTGTGAATAGCTGGGCTGAAGCGCCTTGAGTTGAGGATGATTTCTCCAGAAGAAAGTAGATGCTAAAACACTTTCTACAGTCCTCCCCACGTCCTCCACTGATGGCTGGTGCAGAGAGGCTATGGAGATTGAGAAGAAAAGGTTCAAAAAATGGAGAACTTCCACCACACAACCTAGCTCAAGATACCATGTTGAGAGAAAACGTGGTGTATGAGATATGTGGAGGAGATTCACTCAAAGAATACAAGAAAATATCTTGTTTTGTGTGTGAGAGAGAAGAAGAAGAAGAAGCTCTTTTAATGTCGTAGGAAAAGAGAGAGAGAGAGAGATGGTTGTAGAGAGGGAATAGTTCTTTTCTGGAACCTTGGTCAGCCGCAGCAATGCACGGGTACAATACTAGTGTTTATGGATTATGAAAAGCCTGATAAGTTAGATTTTCGGTGCATAAGCACTGGACAATGCATAATTTTTTGATTCACTGTTTACAAGCCTGTTCAAACACCGTTCGCCTCAAATATTGATCCACCAAATGAGTTTTGTAAGCTTTTATCCTTATCCAACTTTTTTCAACGAGAGTTATATTTTCAATGCTAATATTTTTTTATGGCATACATTTTGCTAGATGGAGGCATGGGGTATAGGCTACCAAGGAGAGATAATCCAGTTATCCGAAGATTGTTTTGAGGCCGTGTTTAGGTGTGTTAAGATTGCCATCATTTTATGGGTTTGTAATGCTAGATGTATATTTATATACCAAGTTTGGTACTTTAGAAGCTTCTATATGGATATATATATGGTAATCATGATGTGTTTATATATAAGGTTGGCAAGTTAAGGACGATGTATACATATATGTATGAGTGTGACCAATATCTATAGATATTATATGGGTGTGTGTGCATACACAGACACATATTTACATGTGTGTATGTGACATGCACACATGCATTCATAGGCGCGCATACACTTACACATATCTTCTAGTTGTGGCATGTATGGTTTCAATGGATTTTACGTACACATACACATACGTACATGTACATACATACGTACATCTTTATTCGTGTTTGTGTGTAACTTGATGTGCCTGGCTTCTCAAAAGAAAGGAAGGGTGATTTTACACATATTTCTTTTGCTTGTACCTACATGGAAAATGCTTCCTTGAAAATGCAAAATGCTTCTTGCCTGTCGGAGACGGGTCGTGACACTAGTATACATTACAGGGCTTGCACCACTACATGCCTTATGACAAACTTTTTAGGCATCTCCTACCTTCTAAGAGTGATAGCCTAGAAACTAGAAAAAAAGAGAGACGTTTCTCCAAGAGTCTTTAAAAATTGAATCCTGATTATCATAGGAGGCACCATGGTCGCCTGGTGTATATTCTAGTCTGGCACCTTCCCTTCCCTCGCATCGTTCGGGCCTCTGGTAGTTTACTGCTAGATGAGGTCCAACGTTTCCCTGCCCCTTGCTAGTTAGCGGGCACCGTGGTCATAATCATAGGATTATTTGTCCGCTAAGGGTACGCTTGCGGCCAAATTCCTCTCAAGCATTGTGAGCATTGTGACCAATGGACGGTACTCTTGATCTATGGACTATACGCGGTCGACTCCTGTCCAGAAACATGCAATCTCATATGGGCAACGCTCTTCAAATCAGCCACCAAACAGCCAAGACACTCCATGAAATCTGCTCCAATCCTCGAAAGATCACTGGATCCAACCAACAGAGGGTTGCCTGGGTAAAAACGCTGATGAAGGAGAGTTGTTGGAGAGCTATTTTTGCTGGAAAAACGTAGCCGAACCCGTGCATTTTGGTGAAAACGCTACTGTTTTTTTTTTTTTTTGCAAAAAACGCTGATGTTTTGCTGCCCGGGGCGCGTGCGCGCATGTGGAAGATTAAAAGTGCAGCAGCAGATGATGAAAACGCTGATGTAACGTGCTATTGCAAGCCGAAAACGCCAAGGTGAGGAAGGCTCCCGATTGAACAATGTCAGTGTTTATGCTCTCCGAATGCACCATATGCGCCGCATAAACACATGAAGCCCATATGCACTCGTGCGGCGCATATGGGAAACGCATGAAGCTTTTACACTGTCCGATTGCACCCTATGCGCCGCATGATTGCGCCGCATGAGTGCATATGGGCAACCCATAAAGCCCATATGCAGCACGGGGTCCCAAGGGGCGACGGGGCCGTGTCGGTGGGTCCCAGGGGGTTGCGGGCCATCGACGGAGCCATCGCCCGGTGAGCACGCGGAGGCCCCCCCTCGTTGGGGCAGCTCGGGCGGACCCTCGACAGCCTCCGGTGGTGTCAGACCGCAGACCCCTAGACCCAGCCCTTAGAGCCAATCCTTTTCTCGAAGTTACGGACCTGTTTTGTCGACTTCCCTTACCTACATTGTTCTATCGACCAAAGGCTGTTCACCTTGGTGACCTGATGCGGCTATGAGTATGACCGGGCGTGATCGGCATTCGCTCATCCAGATTTTCACGGGCCGCCAAGGGCCAGAATTTCGACAGAATTTTGGCACTATGTTAGCCGAAAACCATATACGCATAACGCATAAATCACTGCCACTCTTACGGGAAAAAATCTGACAGAGTTTTGACAGTATTTTGGCATATAAACTAAAATCAAATTGCCATAAAACGTATCAACAACACATATAAACAACTCAAAAAGCCATAAAACGCATCAACAACGCATAGGAAAAATCACTGCCAAAACTGTCACTGTCACTGTCACTGAATCAGAGAATAATTGTCAATGCATCAAACACATAAACTATGTGAAATCAATGCCACACGGCAACAACTGGCCGACGGGGCTGTGCCGGGCGAGTCTCGGGGGGTCGACGGGGCCATGTCGGGCACGTCCCGGGCCGTCGATGGGGGTGGCGTGGGGTGGTCCCAGGGGGCCGACGGGGCCGTGTCGGGCGCGGGTCCCGAGCCGTTGACGGGGGTGGCACTATTTGTGCTTGGTTTCTTCCATCCCTTGCTTCTTGACACCTCTCAGCAGTTCTGACGGAGGCTGTGCATTGCCCAATGGCCAACCAGGATTCTCCCTCGCTAAGCTGAGCAGATCAACCATCACTCGCCCATCTACGTTGACCCTTCTTAGCTGAAGGCATCCCTTGGCACTTCTTTCAAAAAAGCCCAAGGACCCTAAAAAATGCATGAACCGAAAGGGCTCCTTCACCGCATAATTGTAAAAGAGCCGTCCCCATTGTTGAAGATGGTCCGCCATGTCGCACCTTTCTTGGCTTGAGAAGAAAGACCAAGGCAAACTTTCAAAGATGTAAATGGTACCTCTCCATCAAACTCCTCGATTTTATACTTCATGGTGCTCTCCCCATTATAGTCCCCATTATAATCCATGACCTTCAGCTTGATCTTGAAACAGTTCTGGTTAGGTGCCCAGCTCAGTGCTCGTACTTCCCTCCGTGTATGATGGCACTGCATGCTTGACTAGAGAGGTTGCAAAGACAACAGACTTCAAGGCCCGGGGTGAGGAAAGCCCAAAGCATGTTTTAAGAGACGAGACCCTGGTGTCCTTAAAGTGCTCATCTAAGAATCGTAAGAGGTGCTGGAGATGGACGTGAGTGGTCGCACAAGTAGATGGGATAACAACATCCCTACCATTGGCAACATTGCTGCCTTTGTGGAGGGATTGAGATTTGTCATCACCACCCTGGAGATCTGCAAGAGCAGCATATAGGGTGTGTGTGTGTGTGTGTGCTCTCTCTCTCTCTCTCTCTCTCTCTCCATAATTTTTATTTATTTTTTGTTTGTTTAGTTATATTTATATATATCTATGTACGCATCTATGCATTGTGTATGTATGTATGTATGTACGCATGCATGCATGCATGTATGTATGTATGCGTGCGTGTGCATGTGCATGTGTGTGTGTGTGTGTGCATGTATTATGTGTATGTATGTAAGTTTATATGTATGTATAAAGTGCATATGATGCATGTATGTATGTATGTATGTATGGATGGATGGATGCATATGTAGAGAGAGAGAGAGAGAGAGAGAGAGAGAGAGAGAGAGAGAGAGAGAGAGAGAGAGAGAGAGAGAGAGAGAGACCATCTGCCTCACCTTGACGAGCTTCATCTACAAAATTGCCCTCATCTTGAGCTGCCTTTAGCTCAAGCCGGAGAGTGGGCCATATGTTAAAGAGGTTCTTGGCGTTGATGGTGGGTTCCTCGCAAACAAAGAGTTTCCACCATATGAGGCAAGCAAGTGCGGACAATGGATATGAGATACGGCGAGCGTAGCTTGACCTCACAGGAGTCCTTGCTCATCTCATTGATTTGTGTGGTGACCTCAAAGTCCATCTGGTTGTCTCCTTGGTCTTCCACACTCCCTCCAGCCTAGAGTACCACCTTTCATCTCCATTCAGGATCCTTCACATCCTTCAACTATACCTCCTCTTTCACAACTTTTGAATCATTGTCATTGCATAATATGTAAAAATTGAGTCCATGGCAAGCGCGCACATAGCTAGAGTCTAGACTCACAATGCTTGTAGTTTATATTATTTGTATGAGCCGAATTCTAATATATTGTGTGCTGAAGATTTAGGGATAAAATTTCATTGATTTTGTCATGATACCAAAGTCATTGTACTGAGACATAGAGTACACAGAAGGGTGTGGAAGAAAAATGTTCACCAAAATGGACTTGTTTCCCTTCAGCAAAATTCCAATCAAAATTTGGGAAAAATCAACTTTTCACTAGTTTCTAATCCTCTTTAAACACCCTTTCTTCTTTAAATTACCTCAACTTGAGTCAGCCATTTCATGTCCACCGATGAGGTAAATTGATAACCTAAGAATTGTAAGCATGAAAGCGGTTGAGGCAGTGAACTTGTGGGTAAAATGGGTAAAGACACAAGAAGTTTTAGACTTTGCGGATTACGACAACATCGTGAGTTTCTGCAGGGGAGGCACCGCCACCCTCGTACCTACCTAGGTGCGGTTGGGGCAGGGGATGGTAGAAACTCATTATGTTGAACACTATCGGGAAAAACTAGTAATGCGGGCAGAGGAGTGCAGAGGATGAATTCAGGAGCAAACATAGGTAGATTTGTCGAGGAGGATGAGCAAGTTTGTCTGTGTCTCTCCGTCTCTCTTTGTTTGTCTCTCTCTCTCACATTCCTCAAAACGACGAGCATAGACCGTGGACTTGAAGAATTGGTTCAAAAGAGGCAAAAAAGTGCATGGTCAAGCAAATGCATGGGTAAGGCTTATCAATTGAGAAATGATTAGCTTCAGTGCTCAATAATGAGCTTGAAAATTTAGAAACCTTTTCACATGGACTTCCCCCCTAAGTGAATCAATAAAGGGAAGGCCTAGTTTCTTTCTAAGAATATTTAAGGGAAGATAGGCAGTGTTTGCCTCGCTAGTTTCTTTCGGGTTGCCTTCCTATTTTCTTTCTTTCAACGAATACTTTTAACTACTCATTGTTTGCATATAATGATCCCAGTGTTGATGATGGTGAATAGGTGTTTGATCATTAAGGGTAACGAAGGAGGCCCCTTTATAGGAGCAAAAAATTAGATCTCCTTGATGATGATGACGAATAGTTATATTATTTGGGTCTCCTAACGAATGAGAAAAAACGGGCTTAAAATTTACACCATAGTACTAAACCACCAATAGTTGTGCATCTCTATATCTAGACATAATTAGCCCTCTTTAACACTACTTAAGCTCTCGTTGTTCATGTCCGAGAGATTAGCCCAAGTAGACATTCCCTTCCTATGCAGCTTCTTGGAAAGTTTAGGATTGCACCTCATTGGGCCAATTCTTGTATGGGAGTATAAAACTTGACTACTCAATTCATCATCATTTTCCATCTTTAAGTCATAAAATTTCAGCTTCAAATATACCTTGGAACTAGTAATTCTATTACCAAAGATGCCTTGAAGATTATTCCAGATGTTCCTTGCTATAGAAGAAAAATCAACACGATGAATCAGTGAATCTGCAAGACCAAGCCCGGCGATGTGAGTAAAAAAATCCTCCTTGAAAGCTCGTGGGAAACTCCTCTTCTATCTCTGCCTCTGTGTGATGGAAACACCTGCTAGAAGAGATTAATCCTAGAAAAATTTGGGTCACCTTGAGAGGCCACGTGCATGATATTCACGTCACCCCTAAGACATTGTAGGGTGCAGAGCTTGGTTGATGAGGGTTTGCAGGAGCACCATCTTGGGCTCGAGCGGTGAGCAGTACTAGGGCCACACTGATCTTGACAGTCCAGAGATGGTGCTAAGTAGCTTGGAGAGGCTATAGCGCTCAAGTTGGCGGTGATATATATATATATATATATATATATATATATATAAATGAATATATAAATACTTTTGTGTATTGTTTTTTAGTCCTGCCTTTAGGGCAAGGACTATAGTGGTGATTAGGTCTTTTAGTTAAAAAGATACCTCAATCAACTATTTTCACTCATCCAACCATTGATTATTTAGTATAAGTTTACAAAAATAAATCATTTTTTCCTTTTTCTTTTGGGATTCTGAGATGGTTGGAGACTTTAAAAGTGGTGATGCATTAGCGTGTGCATTATTCAGTAAGGCCAAATGTAACTAAATTTGTCTCTTCGAGGCACTTTTAAGGTTGTCTTTTTAAAACCTAATTTAGTGCGGGGACCTAGAAAGAGATTAAAAGGTTCTGGCTAGTGAGGGATGTCTACAAGCAGGGGGGAGAGAGAGAGAGAGATAGGGGTAGGTTTTAAGCTATTTAATGAGGTAATACCAAGGTTAGGAAAAAAACCATTATAACCTACTTCAAAATTGAACCCTTAGTTGTGATGTAAATGCCAATGGACATTGTAATTTTTAGCCTTATGTTATGAAGGCACGATCGATTCTCTCTCTCTCTCTCTCTCTCTCTCTCTCTCTCTCTCTCACACACACACACACACACACACACACACACACACACACACACACACACACACACACACACAAAAACAAGCTTTTTTCTTAATGGGCAAGCATAACTTTAAAAAATTGAGGTCTAGAGTAATCCCACCTTCAACTGTTGAAAGTTACTTTTCCTAAAGTTAAAAATACAAAAACCTAGGTTTAGGGTAATCCCACCTTCAAAAATGGAGATTTTGAATATAAACCTTCAATTTTGATCATTTTACCGTTCAGATTTTTCTATGGGAAAGTTTTCAAATATTTGGAAAATGCCATCTTTCAAAGCATTATAGGCATGATAGGCAGGGCTTCATTGCAAAAAATGCTCAATGGACACCTGACTCGCGAACTTCTTCTTGCGTTTGTCCTTTGGCTCCTAGCAACTTATACTTATTAGGAGGCAGTCCACTCATTGAAGTGAAGCTCCCCTTCAAAATTTCCAAAAGCCACCACATCCTTCTCTATGAAAAGCAGGCTCTTCTTCTTTCTAAAAAGATGAACTTTGTGTTTATCAATTGGGTGATCATCATCATGATCATCATCATCACCAATTGTGTTTATCAATAGAGCGCTGGCTCTAATCCAATTGCAAACTTTTCCATGTCGTGAAAATTAGAACCACCAGCTTCTCAAGGGCTATATTATTTTAACACCTCTTCTGATCCATGCAGAGGAGTTTCGAAACGCAAGTGCAGATAGGGTGGTGGGGGGCAGTTTCTCACAGGCGTCTATTTTCCTTGCGTTTGGAAACGCAAGGAATGGAAACGCAAGTGGGAAAGTTAAACACACCTTACCCCCTTTGACTCTCCATGTATTTGTTTTCCTTGCGTTTCAAAATGCAAGTGAAAATAGGTATGGAAAAGTTACGACACACCTTACCCTTTGGCTTGGGTTTGAGTTATAGACACCTTACGCAAATGTACATGGAAAGACACACCATACTTTTATGGATTGTGCTTAGTAATGTAACAAGCATGCAAGGGACTACATACCCTTTTGGAAGAAGGAAACAAAATGACTTGCTTTTTGAAATGCTACAAGAAACAACGCTATGAAGAGGGGCAAAACATGTGAGCAAATGATTTGCATTTTGAAAAGCAACACAAAGAACCCATTAAAGAAAATGTTTGCCACATAGAGAAGAAGAGCCATGGTTAGAGAAGAAGAGTGCTTTTTTAATTCACATTTCACATTGTGCCCTATTTTGCCCCCAAAAGTGCCAGCTTTTTTGCCCATAAAAGTTGTACTTTTTTTGTATACTATACTAGTATAAGTTTATAACTCTTTTTTTGTATACTATACTTTTTTTGCCCATAAAAGTTATACTTTTTTGCCCATAAAAGTTGTACTTTTTTTTGCCCATAAAAGTTGTACTTTTTTTGTATACTATACTAGTATAACTCTTTTTATATTTTAACTATGAACTAGATATTATACTATTTTAATAAAATTATAAACCATAAAATAGACAAATTGGAATGATGTGACATAAATATATACATAGATGAACCCAAATTCACCTTGTTGGAAAGGCAATTAATAAACTCTCATATCTATAATGAATTGTATATACATAAATGAACCCAAATTCACCTTGCTGGAAAGGCAATTAATAAACTCTCATATCTATAATGCATTGTATGTACAAGATACTACAACATCTCCACTAAATGTCACCAAGTGTCCAATACTAGGGTGTAGAAGTTAGAACGGCTTGATATTAATATATGCTCCCTCCCCCACACATATAAGAGCATACCATTCAATACTCTTGGGATTCTCAATGATAAAGAGGAACATTCTAATAAACAATGACAAAAAAAAAAGAGAAACATTGGGAAATCTGGAGAGAGAGAGAGAGAGAGAGAGAGAGAGAGAGAGAGAGAGAGAGAGAGAGAGAGAGAGAGAGAGAGAGAGAGAGAGAGAGAGAGAGAGATGGGTCACTTGTACTTAGAAGAGAGGAGAGGACAAGAAGAGAGAGAGGGAGAGAGAGAGAGAGATGAGAATGAGAGTGGCCTATTGATTACAAGGAGAAGGTAGGTGCAACAAATAATAAAAATTTACTTTAAATGACTCTCTCATCTTTTTGATTTGCTAGTTTTTCTTCTTTCAAAAATGAGTATAAATGATAAAAGGTTCTTAAACCTAGGCTCAATGATTTTTTTAATACAGGAAGAGTTGCAAAGCTTCATAAAAAGAGTCTTATCAAAGTTCATTTTTATTAATGTTTAGTCCTTCTTAACAAAGGGCATAAATCGTGGGGTAAGCGTTGGATTGACATAGTTGTCTCCTATGGCTCTCTATGTGATTATCTCATATCTTTATCATCTATGTTTCAGTATTAGATATACGATATAAAGTACTATGAAGTGTGTTTAGCCAATTTAAAAGAGCATTTCCTAATTGAGGAGGAGAATATTATTCTTCTCTAGGAATCTAGATATAATATTGTCATTGTGATTTCAAACCACATTTGTTAATGTAATGAGAAGTTTTTATTAGCTTTTATGACAATGCAATCAAGTCTGTTAGATTTTCTATTTAACACAAGGACTTTATGTTTCTTTTTTAAACCATGTTTATTCTTTTTTTTAAAAAACCAACAAACCATGTTTATTCACTTAAGAGGAGCTTGTTGCTTGCTTTTATAAGCTCGCTCACTTTTTTTTGCTCATGATTTGGTATCCCCCTTGTCGATGTTCATTCACATAATGAGAAGTGTTTGCTCGCTTTTTTAAGCTCGCTCACTTTTGGCCGCTAGTGATTTGGTAGCCCCCATAGCAAAGGCTTAGTTTTCTCTCAGCGCAAGGGCTAAAATTTCAGCATCGCAGGGTCTGAGAAGTTGCAAGACACAGGTGTTCTGGATATACACACATGCGTAGTGCTTGTGGGTGCCAGTTAGTGCACACACAGTGCCGGTGAAGCTTGATAGGTTTATGCGGATTGCACTATTTGATTGGCAGATAGTTTATGTACGAGAGATTGTGGGTCCCTCGAGGATAACCACCTATGTATGGTTGATTGTGGTTTTGTCAGCATAAAGGCGGTCTCACGTTAGCTTCATTCCATTGTGGTTTATATACATTCAATGTGAATCATATATTTGGTCATTTGAAGAACTATAGCCTTTTGTGGTGATGTTTTCTTGAAGCCCTTTTGGGTGGATTAGGTACTCGAGCGATCCCCCAACGAGCCTCACTAGAGACCTCATATGCCATTAGGATGACGGATGTATGTTTCATGTGGACATGACAATGTATGGTATGCTTATGCCGATTTGCCATATGGCATTGATATCATATAGTTGATGTGTTTATTGATTGGAGTTGGTTCCCATTGACAGTGATTGGTTATGCACTTATGCATTGGGTGATTCTCTAATACATTGTGTTGATCTATGGGATGACGGATGTATGTTTCATGTGGACATGACAATGTATGGTATGCTTATGCCGATTTGCCATATGGCATTGATATCATATAGTTGATGTGTTCATTGATTGGAGTTGGTTCCTATTGACAGTGATTGGTTATGCACTTATGCATTGGGTGATTCTCTAATACATTGTGTTGATCAGTTTGGCAGTGATTTTCTAGTTTGGCATTGACTGTTTATGGTCTGTATTGTTGGTATATTGCCAAAATTTTGCCAGCTTATCACTTTAGTGATAAGCTTATCACTTTAGTGACAATTTTGCCAGCTTATCACTTTAGTGACAATTTTGCCACAGACTGTTGTATGCGCATATTTGTTGCCGTACTATGGCCTCAACATCAGAGAATATGCTCTTTCACGTTGAGAAGTTGGATGGCACTAATTTCTTGTATTGGAAAGAGCATATTTACAATGTCTTAGTGCAGAAGAACAAAAACAGACTGAAAATCATGAGCAAGAACAACCACAACAAGGTGGTGATATGGCTGAAAATATGGAGCAGAATTTGAGATGGTCTACGAGACTTTCATGTCCTCTAGATACAAATGTTCCTTCTATGGATTATGTTATGCTCACTGATTGTGATGAGCCTTCACGCTATCAAGAAGCTATGATGCAGGATGATGAGCATAAGTGGGAGAAAGCTATGAAGTCGAAAATTGACTCTCTAATAAAAAATTCAACTTGGGAGTTGGTTCACTTGCCTAAAGGGAATAATTCACTTCCATGTAAATGGGTTTACAAGATGAAGATCACTCCAGGAGATGCATTGCCTAAATATAAGCCACAAGTAGTGGCAAAAGGATTCAAGCAAGAGAAAGGAATTGATTTTGATGAAATATTTTTATTAATCATGAAGATGGCTATTCTTCACATAGTTCTTGCTTTGGTTTCCAAAGAGGACATGGAGCTTGTCCAAATGGATGTAAAGACTGCATTCTTACATGGTGATCTTCATGAGGACATTTATATGCAACAACCAGAGGATTTTGCAGTTTCGGGCAAAGAACACTTGGTATGTAAACTTCAAAAAAGTCTCTATGGTTTGAAGCAAGCTCCCAAAGAATGGTATCATAAGTTTCATTCATTTTTGAAGTCTCAAGGATACACACGTAGTGAGACGGATCATTGCCTATACACTAAGAAAGCTTTGGATGGTAGTCTTTTTATCTTGATTCTTTATGTGGATGACATGCTAATTGCCGAGAAATCTACTCATGATGTGGATGCTTTCAAGCAAAAGTTGCATGAAACTTCTTACATGAAGGATTTGGGTCCTGCTAATCACATCCTTGGCATGCATATATCTTGAGATAGACATCCGAAACTCATAAGAAGGTGCTATACCTTCCTTAAAGAAGGCTCCAAATAGTTTTATGGTCATAGATTCTCATCACGTGTGGACAAATAGTGATGATATGTTTGTTTTTCCACACCAATGTGATTAGATATGCAATGCCCAAACATAATGTCACATTTAGAGCACTATGTTTACACAATTTACAATGTCATAATCAAGGATAATTTACTCACCCGTAGATCTTCTACCACCTTGTTCATGTAGATCCCCATTGGCTTTATGTTATTGAGGTTGTACCACCTTGTTCATGTAGATCCCCATTGGCTTTATGTTATTGAGGTTGCACCTCAAACAACAAACATTTTTATGAGAGAGACACATTGTCGAGGGGCCGACGGGGGTGGCATGGGGCGGCAGTCCCGGGGGGCCGACGGGGCCGTGTCAGACGGGTCTAGGGGCGCCGACAGGGCCGTGTCGGGCGGGTCTCGGGCTGAAGCAACGAGAGAAAGAGTAGTAACTGTATTTCCCGCATCCACACCGCCTGCTGTAAGGGGAGAGGAGGAGGGAAATCGGCTTAACATTCAAGTTCTGAGTGAGCTCTGAGAGTGAGGAGGAAGTGAGCTCTCACACATGACGCACATTCTCCAAAAGAAATGAAGTACCATTTGAAAAAGCCAATTTAATGTTGCCTGCTTCAGCAAGCTGACAAGCATAGTCATTGCCAGGACGAGCGAACTGATCCTCTTCGACTAGCATTATATGATGAAAGTGGGTAGATTATCCAAACTCTTTAGAGATCCTTTTGCATACTTCTTGGTTTGGCTTGTAAACTTAGGCTCATTGATCTATTTTACTAGTGCACCATATGCCGATTGGATATCCTGTCCCTCAGCAAACTGCCTATGGCAGCAGGTAGTCATCCACACGTTATGTCGATGGCAGATTTGTAACTGCTCATGGAAGCCCTAAATCCAATTTTCCTATACAAAGATCATAGAAACGTTGATTAACTCAAATCATGTTTGCACCACATTTATCTGACATGCATGTAACTTATTTTACTTGCAATAATATGAATCCAGACATGTCTTTGCTACCAACAATTTCAATCATCCCATTAAATGGGGACATTCCCCAGGTATTCACAAGCCTTCTACATGTTTATCTCAAATTTTTAATTGAGAAAAGTTTCTTTCACAAATTTACAGCTACATCAATGTGGGGTTAGTCACGGGAGAGGATTTTGGATGCACCGTAATTCGTGGATGATTACTACTAGAATCTGCTAGATTGGATCAATCATGATGGTATGCTTTTAGAGAAAGAGAAATAGTAAACTAAATAGATTTACTTAATATCCATTATGCAATCTTGTTTTACAAGATGGGGGGACAATTCTCAAAACAGGCAATGTCCGTCTCCTGCTTGATCTAAACCCCTGCCTTTGTGGTGCTATCGCTAACATATGTCCTGAATCAAGGTTTTTTGGATGATTAAAAAACAATTGAGTAATTCAACACATGTGACAAGTTGAATTCAAACAAATACATATACAAAAATACTATAATAAAAATGGAAAAATATTGAGGCCTTGGATCTTGTACACAAACACAAAATCTATTTAGAAATGAAGCACGAGAAACAAAGGGATGGTAGCAAAAATTGCATGCATTTGCAGCATACATATTTGAGAATTATCCAGTAGGAGCCAAAGGACAAACGCAAGAAGAAGTTCGCGAGTCAGGTGTCCATTGAGCATTTTTTGCAATGAAGCCCTAACTATCATGCCTATAATGCTTTGAAAGATGGTATTTTCCAAATATTTGACAACTTTCCCATAGAAAAATCTGAACGGTAAAATGGTCAAAATTGAAGGTTTGTATTCTAAAATCTCTATTTTTGAAGGTGGGATTACCCTAAACCTAGGATTTTGTATTTTTAACTTTAGGAAAAGTAACTTTCAACAGTTGAAGGTGGGATTACTCTAGACCTCGATTTTTTAAAGTTATGCTTGCCCATTAAGAAAAAAAGCTTGTTTTTGTGTGTGTGTGTGTGTGTGTGTGTGTGTGTGTGTGTGAGTGAGTGAGTGAGTGTGAGTGAGAGAGAGAGAGAGAGAGAGAAAATTGATCGTGCCTTCATAACATAAGGCTAAAAATTACAACGTCCATTGGCATTTACATCACAACTACGGGTTCAATTTTGAAGTAGGTTATAATGGGTTTTTTCCTAACCTTGGTATTACCTCATTAAATAGCTTAAAACCTACTGCTACCCCCCCCCTCTCTCTCTCTCTCTCTCTCTCTCTCTCTCTCTCTCTCTCTCTCTCTCTCCCCCCTACTTGTAGACATCCCTCACTAGCTAGAACCTTTTAATCTCTTTCTAGGTCCCCGCACTAAATTAGGTTTTAAAAAGATAACCTTAAAAGTGCCTCGAAGAGACAAATTTAGTTACATTTGGCCTTACTGAATAATGCACACGCTAATGCATCCCCACTTTTAAAGTCTCCAACCATCTCAGAATCCCAAAAGAAAAAGGAAAAAATGATTTATTTTTGTAACTTTATACTAAATAATCAATGGTTGGATGCGTGAAAACAGTTGATTGATATCTTTTTGACTAAAAGACCTAATCACCACTATAGTCCTTGCCCTAAAGGCAGGACTAAAAAACAATACACAAAAGTATTTATATATTCATATATATATATATATATATATCACCGCCAACTTGAGCGCTATAGCCTCTCCAAGCTACTTAGCACCATCTCTGGACTGTCAAGAACAGTGTGGCCCTAGTACTGCTCACCGCTCGAGCCCAAGATGGTGCTCCTGCAAACCCTCATTAAGCAAGCTCTGCACCCTACAATGTCTTCATGGGTGATGTGAATATCATGCACGTGGCCCGAGTCTCAAGGTGACCCAAATTTTTCTAGGATTAATCTCTTCTAGCAGGTGTTTCCATCACACAGAGGCAGAGATAGAAGAGGAGTTTCCCACGAGCTTTCAAGGAGGATTTTTTTACTCACATCGCCGGGCTTGGTCTTGCAGATTCACTGATTCATCGTGTTGATTTTTCTTCTATAGCAAGGAACATCTGGAATAATCTTCAAGGCATCTTTGGTAATAGAATTACTAGTTCCAAGGTATATTTGAAGCTGAAATTTTATGACTTAAAGATGGAAAATGATGATGAATTGAGTAGTCAAGTTTTATACTGCCATCCACAAGAATTGGCCCAATGAGGTGCAATCCTAAACTTTCCAAGAAGCTGCATAGGAAGGGAATGTCTACTTGGGCTAATCTCTCGGACATGAACAACGAGAGCTTAAGTAGTGTTAAAGAGGGCTAATTATGTCTAGATATAGAGATGCACAACTATTGGTGGTTTAGTACTATGGTGCCCGTTTTTTCTCATTCGTTAGGAGACCCAAATAATATAACTATTCGTCATCATCATCAAGGAGATCTAATTTTTTGCTCCTATAAAGGGGCCTCCTTCGTTACCCTTAATGATCAAACAGCTATTCACCATCATCAACAACACTGGGATCATTATATGCAAACAATGAGTAGTTAAAAGTATATTCGTTGAAAGAAAGAAAATAGGAAGCAACCCTTTATTCATCCTTGAAAGAAACTAGCAAGGCAAACACTGCCTAAATATTCTTAGAAAGAAACTAGGCCTTCCCTTTATTGATTCACTTAGGGGGGAAGTCCATGGTCCAGGATTCTCTAATCTTCCCGCCGGAGGCCATCACGACCTGCACGATTAAGGTGATGGCGTTTCCATAAAGAAAGCCAATGACGTTAGCCTTATCGTCGGCGTAGTCCGACCAGACAGGGCGATTCCCTCCCACGAAGAGAATGTTGGCCCGGTCGAGCGCGAATCCTTGGAATCCATTGAATGCGGCGTTGGTGCGCAGGTAGTTACACAGTTTGGCGCGAGTGGAAATCTCTGGGATCGTGTCATCCGGTTCTACGTGACCCACATGTAAGCGGCGGTTGGTGCTATCCCATCCAAACGCCATGGTGCAACCTACACGCAGCAGCGAATTCAGTTAGTCCAGAAATGCATGGATTTCCGCAGCTAGTATAACTTACGTACCTGTTAACTGCTCGGTGCAAAATACCTCAAACCTATCCAAAATTAATTCAATCTTGTCTTACAAATTTTAAAACATCTCAATTGTATCCAACTGTCCATTTGGAAGTCAATTTGGAACTTTACATTATTTTCAAGGCTCGTAAGACTTTTTTCAAACTTTACATTTTTTTCAAGCTTAGCTATCTAAATTTCACCAATCCTATCTAAATTTCAATCAAGCTTTTTGCCCAAATTTCAAAACATCTCAATCATGTCCTTACCTGATAAAACCCTACACCTCAACCTTGGGCTTCATTTTGACACTTTATTATTTTTGAAAGGTGTCACTTTTGCAACCTTTTCTTTATTTATAAGCGTCAAATGAAGCCTAAAATGCTTGTGAAGCCCAGAATAGGCTTCAAATTTAAGGCCTGCGCGGCACGCCCCATGCACCACACACAGCTTGTGTCAAGAAGCAGTGTCTACTTTTGTTAATGGACATTAAACGCCCCACGCGTTAAAGTTCTTCAATTATGATCGAGAAATTTTTTTTTTCAAACCCAACATTTCTAGCAAAATTTAACCCTGAACCATAAGGGTGCACTAGAAATCTATTCGGTTTTTAAGCTTTTTTAGCCGGTAAATTTACATGTAACGGGACCCCTCAGGCATTGCCCTTCTTCAACGAACTTCATGTAGTAGATGAGTGTGATGGTGGCGTGCCATACACGCCACCCCAAACTCATATATTGCCTTTACTTGCAAGGTCTCTAAAAAACATTCTTTTCCATATACATTACGGTTTGAAGCCCATGCCTTGCATTTTCTTTCAAGCCCCACCCCCCCCCCAAATACCCCACTATCCTTCAATTATGAAGACCCAATTTTGAAGGACACTTTCAAATGGGGGCCTATGCCTTGCAGTTTCTTTCAAGCACCCCCCCCCATACCGCACTATCCTTCAATTATGAAGACCCAAGGATCCATTATTTTATAGATGGCAATTGAGAACTATTTTACAAACATCACGTCACATTTAAGATTAATTGAACATTTGGGCCTAAGTGCACATTTTATCCGAAGCTTGCTAAGGCCATAACTTAGTTTAGAAAACTCTGACTTGATCCAAACTGAAACCTAGAATTAAGTCTGTACATGCTCTATCCAATGTGCACATGAGTGATTAGGGTAAACAGAAAACTAGTAAAGCACTTATGATTTCATGGTTTCAAAAATTACGAATAGCATGGCCCGTCTACGATGGGTTAGTCCGCCGAGTCTCAAAGTGGGATCTCAAAGTTTGAAGTCACTCTATCTTTGACTAAATATCCTTTTAAAGGTGATTTGAACAACACTACTGCGAAAGTGATCCCTCTATCTCATGCATATGGCCCCTCATGAATGCACAATGCATTGGGCAAGGCACTTTGGATGGGAGAGGTTGCAAGCAGGATGGGTTAGTCCGCCGAGTCTCAAAGTGGGATCTCAAAGTTTGAAGTCACTCTATCTTTGACTAAATATCCTTTTAAAGGTGATTTGAACAACACTACTGCGAAAGTGATCCCTCTATCTCATGCATATGGCCCCTCATGAATGCACAATGCATTGGGCAAGGCACTTTGGATGGGAGAGGTTGCAAGCAGGATGTGTCACATGCCATTATCCTCACAAATATAGATTTAAAGATGGCATACATTTAAAGCCTCGCAAACCATCCATGAGAGAGAATGGAAAAAGCACAAATTCATTACTCATTTCTCACTTCGGTGTTGGATGGGGATGAAACTTGGTACGCCTCTTTCTAGAGAACCTGTCACGTCATTCGGTTGGTGAATTAGAATTTAGTCTGGGAGAACATCTCACTTCTACCACCTTTAGAACCTTACCCTTGGGAATTTAGGATGGGATTCTTGGCATGGATTGGCTTTCATCCAATAATGCCAACATCAATTGCAGAAAGGGTAGTGTAACTTTCTCAGACAAATTCGGAAATGAAGCCTTAGTCCAAGGGAAAAATGGGAAGTCCAAAAACTATCTGGTGAAAGCCAGTAATCTGTTAAGAGGACTAAAGAAGGGTTTACAAATTTACGTTGTAAAGCTCAATAAGATTGAGGATCCTAAGCCAAACTGTGATTCACCTTGGGGAACACCAGTGTTATTTCAGAAAAAGAAGGATGGAACCCTTCGTCTATGCATAGATTATCGTGGGCTAAACCAAGTCACAGTGAAAAATAAGTACCCTATTACTCGCATCGACGAACTTCTTGACCAACCATATGGGGCTAAAGTCTTCTCAAAGCTAGATCTCAGATCTAGTTACTATCAAATCAGGATTAAAGAGTCGGATATCCCAAAAATTGCATTCAATACTCGATACGAGCATTATGAATTCAGAGTGATGTCATTTGGCTTGACAAATGCTCCAGCTAGTTTTAATCAGCTTATGCAGGACATTTTCAGACCTTATCTGGACGATGTTGTCCTTGTATTTTTCGATGATATCCTTGTGTACTCCAAATCAATTGAGGAACATGAAGGACATGTACGCAAAGTGTTAGATATTTTACGGCAACACAAGCTTTATGCAAAGAAGAGCAAGTGTACGTTTTTCACACGTCAAATTGAGTACTTAGGATTTATAGTAGCTCAGGATGGCATAACTGTAGATCCTACTAAAGTTAAGGATCTATTAGAATGGCCAGTACCCAATTCAGTGAAAGAAATACGTGGTTTCCTAGGGATACAGGATGGTACCGAATCTTTATAAGAGATTATGCATCAATAGCCGCACCCTTGACTAATATCTTAAAGAAGGAATGAAAGATTACTTGGTTACCAAGTCATCATGATGGTAATCATGATGTGTTTATATATAAGGTTGGCAAGTTGAGGACGATGTATACATATATGTATGAGTGTGACCAATATCTATGGATATTATATGGGTGCGTGCGCATACACAGACACATATTTACATGTATGAGTGACCAATATCTATGGATATTATATGGGTGCGTGCGCATACACAGACACATATTTACATGTGTGTATGTGACATGCACACATGCATTCATAGACGCACACACACTTACACATATCTTCTAGTTGTGGCATGTATAGTTTCAATGGATTTCACGTACACATACACATACGTACATGTACATATATACGTACATCTTTATGCGTGTTTGCACGTGTAACTTGATGTGCCTGGCTT
>NC_141061.1:3879524-3914524 GCF_041138505.1 Cibotium barometz
CAAACAATCTGCATATATTGATTGAATTCTAATATCATTACATCTCCTCATCCTTACGCTCAACAATGATAGATCAGCATGATATACTCCTTCATGAATCCTCATGTAATACTTCATAAATCAATGTAAAGGCACATATAATCAGCACAAAACATCCTCAATCTCAACCACCCTAAATCACCATATGGATATAAAGTTCACCCCTTATAAAGGCTGGTCCAACCCCCTCTCCGTCTATATGCAATAGCATGGGGTGGGCTGCTGCAACGCCCAACAGCCGCGTGTTACCGCCCTTATCCTATCCAACGTGAGCTTGTCCGGTCCCATCATGCTTGCCCTCACCGCCATGTCCACCCTTACCAACCTCGACCAGCAAAATGCAGGGTTTCCCACCGGGCAGGATTCCAAGCTTGGGATTCTCAAGCGGCCAAGCACGTTACCTGTAGAACCTTAATTTCGAATCGCCCATATGCAATACCTACAGAACTCCCTAATTTTCTTATCGCTCATCTGTTATACTTCAAAAAAAAATAAACGTACTTTTCCAGCAATCTCCCATCTCCTACACTTGACAGTTTCAGGTTATATTCTACCGAGGTGAACTCTTGTTCACGGTACTTGAGAAAGGTGTAGATCAAGGAAGAATACATCTTGTAAGATGACATGGTTTTCACCCTCCCGCAAGTTGAGGCCCAGCAATACTAAATTGACGGCTACATTGCTCAGGCAGGCGCGACAACTCCCTCGGTGCTCACACAAAGAAGCTTCTTCCTCCCCACGCAGTCCAGTACGTATGTGGCCACGAACACGAAGCCGAGCTTCACCACACCCATGCCCAATGTGGTGCCAAGCATGCCCATCTTGCTAGCCACCTTGGCTTGCTTAAACAACATGGGGCTATAGTACACCAGGGCATCAATGCCGGACGCCTGCTAGAAGAGGTTAGAGCTTAGCAGTTCCCAGACTTGTGAAGGTGCAGGCGGTGGAGAAGGGAACCGTGTCGGGTGGAGAAGGGAATTGTGTCGAGTAGATTGATGTTCTGGGCAGAACTTGAGGCGTTGATGTCTTCAGCAAAGTTGAGGTTGAGCCGCGGCACCAATGCCATCGCCCGTCCAGATCCGGTTCTGGAAGTCCGTCAGGTTGCTGGAGCCAGGGTGAAAGTGGTAGCTACTCTGTAGCTAGGGAGAGGTAGAGGAGGAGGGGGAGAGCGGAGGGGAAGGCTCCCAAGGAGGCGAGGGAGTCCAGCAACGGGGCTTCATAACCATTTGAAAAAAAAAACGGCTCGTTCCCCTTTTTATTGTTTTTAATCAGAGCACAATCTGACAGCTCGTTCCCTTTTTAAATTAGAGCACCGTCCGGTGCCTCCTATGATAATATATCTATCTATCTATCTATCTATCTATCTATCTATACAGGATTAACCACAACCCCACCTCCCTCTAAGTGGGCAAAGGAGGTGGGACTATTTCAAAATAACCACTCCTCCTGCAAGCGTGAGGAGGAGCTAAATCTCACATCTTCCAATGCAATTTTGAATTTGAATCTAAGAAGATATCATCTCACATCTTTCAATGAAATCTTTGTATACATGCTTACATACCTATAGATACACACACTTATATATATTATGTATGTATGTGTATCTATAAGTATGTAAGCATGTATATATAAATAGTGTGCATATGTATGTGTGTGTGTGTGTGTGAGAGAGAGAGAGAGAGAGAGAGAGAGAGAGAGAGATTACATGTAAGATGCATTTATTTGAGAGTGAGCACACCTCACCACTCATCCCTACCATTAAAATTTAATCTAAAATTTAATTAATTAAAATTATATATATGTATGTAAATCTATTTAAGTGTGTGTGTGTGTGTGTGTGTGAGAGAGAGAGAGAGAGAGAGAGAGAGAGAGAGAGTATATATATGTGTGTAAATCTATTTAAGTGTGTGTGTGTGTGTGTGAGAGAGAGAGAGAGAGAGAGAGAGAGAGAGTTTCTATGTGAGAGAGTGTGCGTGAAGACAGAGAGAGAGAGAGTGTGTGTGTATGTGCGCATGAGAGAGAGAGAGAGAGAGAGAGGCTGAGAATTTCTATGTAGGAGATAGTTTGTGTGGGAGGAGATAGTGTGTGTTTTCATTAGTGTATATGCGGTGTGTACATGTGTGTGTGTGTGTGTGTGTGAGAGAGAGAGAGAGAGAGAGAGAGAGACGACAGATAATTTCTACGCAGGAGATAGTTTGTGTAGGAGGAGAGAGTGTGCGTTTAGATTAGTGTATGTGCGGTGTGTACATGTGTGTGTGTGAGAAAGAGAGAGAGAGTATATGCATGCATGTACGTACATCTGCATCTATGTGTAGAATGTGCGAGAGAGAGAAAGAGTGAGATGGGGTAGACCTGGAGAGAGAGAGAGAAAGAGAGAGAGAGAGAGAGATGTAATGAGGGAGGGTGAAAAGAGAGAGAAAGAGAGTGAGAGATAGAGAATAAAAAGTATCTTTATAGATAAATAGTGTGCATGTGCATGGAACCTCTCCATCAAACTCCTCGATTTTATACTTCATGGTGCTCTCCCCATTATAATCCATGACCTTTAGCTTGATCTTGAAACAGTTCTGGTCAGGTGCCCAGCTCAGTGCTCGTACTTTCCTCCGTGTATGATGGCATTGCATGCTTGACTAGAGAGGCTGCAAAGACAACAGACTTCAATGCCCGGGGTGAGGAAAGCCCAAAGCACGTTTTAAGAGACGAGATCCTCGTGTCCTTAAAGTGCTCATCTAAGAATCGTAAGAGGTGCTGGAGATGGACGTGAGCGACGGCTTTATCTCCGCTGTCGCAAGTAGATGGGATAACAACATCCCTACCATTGGCAACGTTGCTGCCTTTGTGGAGGGAATGAGATTTGTCATCACCACCCTAGAGATCTGCAAGCGCAGCATATAGGATGTGTGTGTGTGTGTGTGCTCTCTCTCTCTCTCTCTCTCTCCATAACATTTATTTATTTATTGTTTGTTTAGTTATATTTATATATATCTATGTACGCATCTATGCATTGTGTATGTATGTATGTATGTACGCATGCATGCATGTATGTATGTATGCGTACGTGTGTATGTGCGTGTGTGTGTGCATGTGTGTGTGCGTGTGCATGTATTATGTGTATGTATGTAAGTTTATATGTATGTATGAAGTGCATATGATGCATGCATGTATGTATGTATGTATGGATGGATGGATGCATATGTAGAGAGAGAGAGAGAGAAAGAGAGAGAGAGAGAGAGAAAGAGAGACCTCACCTTGACGAGCTTCATCTACAAAATTGCCCTCATCTTGAGCTGCCTTTAGCTCAAATCGGAGAGTGGGCCATATGTTAAAGAGGTCCTTGGCGTTGATGGTGGGTTCCTCGCAACAAAGAGTTTCCACCATACGAGGCAAGCAAGTGCGGACAATGGATATGAGATACGGCGAGCGCAGCTTGACATTGACCTCAGAGGAATCCTTGCTCATCTCATTGATTTGTGTGGTGACATCAAAGTCCATCTGGTTGTCTCCTTGGTCTTCCACACTCCCTCCAGCCTAGAGTACCACTTTTCATCTCCATTCAGGATCCTTCACATCCTTCAACTCCACCTCCTCTTTTACAACTTTTGAATCATTGTCATTGCATAATATGTAAAAATTGAGTCCATGGCAAGCGCGCACATAGCTAGAGTCTAGACTCACAATGCTTGTAGTTTATATTATTTGTATGAGCCGAATTCTAATATATTGTGTGCTAAAGATTTAGGGATAAAATTTCATTGATTTTGTCATGATACCAAAGTCATTGTACTGAGACATAGAGTACACAGAAGGGTGTGGAAGAAAAATGTTCACAAAAATGGACTTGTTTCCCTTCAGCAAAATTGCAACCATAATCTATATAGGATTAAGGAGAACCCCACCTCCCTCTAAGTGGGCAAAGGAGGTGGGACTATTTCAAAATAACCACTCCTCCTACAAAGCATGAGGAGGAGCTAAATCTCACATCTTCCAATGCAATTTTGAATTTGAATCTAAGAAGATATCATCTCACATCTTTCAATGAAATCTTTGTATACATGCTTACATACCTATAGATACACACACTTATATATATTATGTATGTATGTGTATCTATAAGTATGTAAGCATGTATATATAAATAGTGTGCATATGCATGTGTGTGTGTGTGTGTGTGTGAGAGAGAGAGAGAGAGAGAGAGAGAGAGAGAGAGAGAGATTACATGTAAGATGCATTTATTTGAGAGTGAGCACACCTCACCACTCATCCCTACCATTAAAATTTAATCTAAAATTTAATTAATTAAAATTATATATATGTGTGTAAATCTATTTAAGTGTGTGTGTGTGTGTGTGTGTGTGAGAGAGAGAGAGAGAGAGAGAGAGAGAGAGAGAGAGAGAGTATATATATGTGTGTAAATCTATTTAAGTGTGTGTGTGTGTGAGAGAGAGAGAGAGAGAGAGAGAGAGAGAGAGAGAGAGAGAGAGTTTCTATGTGAGAGAGTGTGTGCGTGAAGAGAGCGAGAGAGAGTGTGTGTGTGTATGTGCACATGTGAGAGAGAGGGAGAGAGGCTGAGAATTTGTATGTAGGAGATAGTTTTTGTGGGAGGAGATAGTGTGTGTTTTCATTAGTGTATATGCGGTGTGTACATGTGTGTATGTGTGTGTGTGTGTGAGAGAGATAGAGAGAGAGAAAGAGAGAGAGAGAGAGAGAGACGACAGATAATTTCTACGCAGGAGATAGTTTGCGTAGGAGGAGAGAGTGTGCGTTTAGATTAGAGTATGTGCGGTGTGTACATGTGTGTGTGTGTGTAAGAAAGAGAGAGAGAGAGAGAGAGAGAGAGAGAGAGAGAGAGAGAGTATATGCATGCATGTACGTACATCTGCATCTATGTGTAGAATGTGCGAGAGAGAGAAAGAGTGAGATGGGGTAGACCTGGAGAGAGAGAGAGAGAGAGAGAGAGAGAGAGAGAGAGAGAGATGTAATGAGGGAGGGTGAAAAGAGAGAGAAAGAGAGTGAGAGATGTAATGAGGGAGGGTGAAAAGAGAGAGAAAGAGAGTGAGAGATAGAGAATAAAAAGTATCTTTATATATAAATAGTGTGCATGTGCATGGAACCTCTCCATCAAACTCCTCGATTTTATACTTCATGGTGCTCTCCCCATTATAATCCATGACCTTTAGCTTGATCTTGAAACAGTTCTGGTCAGGTGCCCAGCTCAGTGCTCGTACTTTCCTCCGTGTATGATGGCATTGCATGCTTGACTAGAGAGGCTGCAAAGACAACAGACTTCAATGCCCGGGGTGAGGAAAGCCCAAAGCACGTTTTAAGAGACGAGACCCTGGTGTCCTTAAAGTGCTCATCTAAGAATCGTAAGAGGTGCTGGAGATGGACGTGAGCCACGGCTTTATCTCCGCTGTCGCAAGTAGATGGGATAACAACATCCCTACCATTGGCAACGTTGCTGCCTTTGTGGAGGGAATGAGATTTGTCATCACCACCCTAGAGATCTGCAAGAGCAGCATATAGGGTGTGTGTGTGTGTGTGTGCTCTCTCTCTCTCTCTCTCCATAACATTTATTTATTTATTGTTTGTTTAGTTATATTTATATATATCTATGTACGCATCTATGCATTGTGTATGTATGTATGTATGTACGCATGCATGCATGTATGTATGTATGCGTACGTGTGCATGTGTGTGTGTGTGTGCATGTGTGTGTGCGTGTGCATGTATTATGTGTATGTATGTAAGTTTATATGTATGTATGAAGTGCATATGATGCATGCATGTATGTATGTATGTATGGATGGATGGATGCATATGTAGAGAGAGAGAGAGAGAAAGAGAGAGAAAGAGAGGAAGAGAGAGAGAGAGAGAAAGAGAGACCTCACCTTGACGAGCTTCATCTACAAAATTGCCCTCATCTTGAGCTGCCTTTAGCTCAAATCGGAGAGTGGGCCATATGTTAAAGAGGTCCTTGGTGTTGATGGTGGGTTCCTCGCAACAAAGAGTTTCCACCATACGAGGCAAGCAAGTGCGGACAATGGATCTGAGATACGGCGAGCGCAGCTTGACATTGACCTCAGAGGAGTCCTTGCTCATCTCATTGATTTGTGTGGTGACCTCAAAGTCCATCTGGTTGTCTCCTTGGTCTTCCACACTCCCTCCAGCCTAGAGTACCACTTTTCATCTCCATTCAGGATCCTTCACATCCTTCAACTCCACCTCCTCTTTCACAACTTTTGAATCATTGTCATTGCATAATATGTAAAAATTGAGTCCATGGCAAGCGCGCACATAGCTAGAGTCTAGACTCACAATGCTTGTAGTTTATATTATTTGTATGAGCCGAATTCTAATATATTGTGTGCTGAAGATTTAGGGATAAAATTTCATTGATTTTGTCATGATACCAAAGTCATTGTACTGAGACATAGAGTACACAGAAGGGTGTGGAAGAAAAATGTTCACAAAAATGGACTTGTTTCCCTTCAGCAAAATTGCAACCATAATCTATACAGGATTAAGGAGAACCCCACCTCCCTCTAAGTGGGCAAAGGAGGTGGGACTATTTCAAAATAACCACTCCTCCTACAAAGCATGAGGAGGAGCTAAATCTCACATCTTCCAATGCAATTTTGAATTTGAATCTAAGAAGATATCATCTCACATCTTTCAATGAAATCTTTGTATACATGCTTACATACCTATAGATACACACACTTATATATATTATGTATGTATGTGTATCTATAAGTATGTAAGCATGTATATATAAATAGTGTGCATATGCATGTGTGTGTGTGTGTGTGAGAGAGAGAGAGAGAGAGAGAGAGAGAGAGAGAGAGAGATTACATGTAAGATGCATTTATTTGAGAGTGAGCACACCTCACCACTCATCCCTACCATTAAAATTTAATCTAAAATTTAATTAATTAAAATTATATATATGTGTGTAAATCTATTTAAGTGTGTGTGTGTGTGTGTGTGTGTGTGAGAGAGAGAGAGAGAGAGAGAGAGAGAGAGAGTATATATGTGTGTAAATCTATTTAAGTGTGTGTGTGTGTGTGTGTGTGTGTGAGAGAGAGAGAGAGAGAGAGAGAGAGAGAGAGAGAGAGAGAGAGAGAGTTTCTATGTGAGAGAGTGTGCATGAAGAGAGAGAGAGAGAGTGTGTGTGTGTATGTGCACATGTGAGAGAGAGGGAGAGAGGCTGAGAATTTGTATGTAGGAGATAGTTTTTGTGGGAGGAGATAGTGTGTGTTTTCATTAGTGTATATGCGGTGTGTACATGTGTGTATGTGTGTGTGTGTGTGAGAGAGATAGAGAGAGAGAAAGAGAGAGAGAGAGAGAGAGAGAGACGACAGATAATTTCTACGCAGGAGATAGTTTGCGTAGGAGGAGAGAGTGTGCGTTTAGATTAGAGTATGTGCGGTGTGTACATGTGTGTGTGTGTGTAAGAGAGAGAGAGAGAGAGAGAGAGAGAGAGAGAGTATATGCATGCATGTACGTACATCTGCATCTATGTGTAGAATGTGCGAGAGAGAGAAAGAGTGAGATGGGGCAGACCTGGAGAGAGAGAGAGAGAGAGAGAGAGAGAGAGAGAGATGTAATGAGGGAGGGTGAAAAGAGAGAGAAAGAGAGTGAGAGATAGAGAATAAAAAGTATCTTTATATATAAATAGTGTGCATGTGCATGGAACCTCTCCATCAAACTCCTCGATTTTATACTTCATGGTGCTCTCCCCATTATAATCCATGACCTTTAGCTTGATCTTGAAACAGTTCTGGTCAGGTGCCCAGCTCAGTGCTCGTACTTTCCTCCGTGTATGATGGCATTGCATGCTTGACTAGAGAGGCTGCAAAGACAACAGACTTCAATGCCCGGGGTGAGGAAAGCCCAAAGCACGTTTTAAGAGACGAGACCCTGGTGTCCTTAAAGTGCTCATCTAAGAATCGTAAGAGGTGGAGATGGACGTGAGCGAGCGACGGCTTTATCTCCGCTGTCGCAAGTAGATGGGATAACAACATCCCTACAATTGGCAACGTTGCTGCCTTTGTGGAGGGAATGAGATTTACCACCCTAGAGATCTGCAAGAGCAGCATATAGGGTGTGTGTGTGTGTGTGTGCTCTCTCTCTCTCTCTCTCTCCATAACATTTATTTATTTATTGTTTGTTTAGTTATATTTATATATATCTATGTACGCATCTATGCATTGTGTATGTATGTATGTATGTACGCATGCATGCATGTATGTATGTATGCGTACGTGTGCATGTGCGTGTGTGTGTGCATGTGTGTGTGCGTGTGCATGTATTATGTGTATGTATGTAAGTTTATATGTATGTATGAAGTGCATATGATGCATGCATGTATGTATGTATGTATGGATGGATGGATGCATATGTAGAGAGAGAGAGAGAGAAAGAGAGAGAGAGAGAGGAAGAGAGAGAGAGAGAGAAAGAGAGACCTCACCTTGACGAGCTTCATCTACAAAATTGCCCTCATCTTGAGCTGCCTTTAGCTCAAATCGGAGAGTGGGCCATATGTTAAAGAGGTCCTTGGCGTTGATGGTGGGTTCCTCGCAACAAAGAGTTTCCACCATACGAGGCAAGCAAGTGCGGACAATGGATATGAGATACGGCGAGCGCAGCTTGACATTGACCTCAGAGGAGTCCTTGCTCATCTCATTGATTTGTGTGGTGACCTCAAAGTCCATCTGGTTGTCTCCTTGGTCTTCCACACTCCCTCCAGCCTAGAGTACCACTTTTCATCTCCATTCAGGATCCTTCACATCCTTCAACTCCACCTCCTCTTTCACAACTTTTGAATCATTGTCATTGCATAATATGTAAAAATTGAGTCCATGGCAAGCGCGCACATAGCTAGAGTCTAGAGACTCACAATGCTTGTAGTTTATATTATTTGTATGAGCCGAATTCTAATATATTGTGTGCTGAAGATTTAGGGATAAAATTTCATTGATTTTGTCATGATACCAAAGTCATTGTACTGAGACATAGAGTACACAGAAGGGTGTGGAAGAAAAATGTTCACCAAAATGGACTTGTTTCCCTTCAGCAAAATTGCAACCATAATCTATACAGGATTAAGGAGAACTCCACCTCCCTCTAAGTGGGCAAAGGAGGTGGGACTATTTCAAAATAACCACTCCTCCTGCAAGCATGAGGAGGAGCTAAATCTCACATCTTCCAATGCAATTTTGAATTTGAATCTAAGAAGATATCATCTCACATCTTTCAATGAAATCTTTGTATACATGCTTACATACCTATAGATACACACACTTATATATATTATGTATGTATGTGTATCTATAAGTATGTAAGCATGTATATATAAATAGTGTGCATATGCATGTGTGTGTGTGTATGTGTGTGTGTGTGTGAGAGAGAGAGAGAGAGAGAGAGATTACATGTAAGATGCATTTATTTGAGAGTGAGGACAGCTCACCACTCATCCCTACTATTAAAATTTAATCTAAAATTTAATTAATTAAAATTATATATATGTGTGTAAATCTATTTAAGTGTGTGTGTGTGAGAGAGAGAGAGAGAGAGAGAGAGAGAGTATATATGTGTGTAATTCTATTTAAGTGTGTGTGTGTGTGTGTGTGTGTGTGAGAGAGAGATAGTTTGTGTAGGAGGAGAGAGTGTGCGTTCACCCCTTATAAAGGCTGGTCCAACCCCCTCTCCGTCTATATGCAATAGCATGGGGTGGGCTGCTGCAACGCCCAACAGCCGCGTGTTACCGCCCTTATCCTATCCAACGTGAGCTTGTCCGGTCCCATCATGCTTGCCCTCACCGCCATGTCCACCCTTACCAACCTCGACCAGCAAAATGCAGGGTTTCCCACCGGGCAGGATTCCAAGCTTGGGATTCTCAAGCGGCCAAGCACGTTACCTGTAGAACCTTAATTTCGAATCGCCCATATGCAATACCTACAGAACTCCCTAATTTTCTTATCGCTCATCTGTTATACTTCAAAAAAAAATAAACGTACTTTTCCAGCAATCTCCCATCTCCTACACTTGACAGTTTCAGGTTATATTCTACCGAGGTGAACTCTTGTTCACGGTACTTGAGAAAGGTGTAGATCAAGGAAGAATACATCTTGTAAGATGACATGGTTTTCACCCTCCCGCAAGTTGAGGCCCAGCAATACTAAATTGACGGCTACATTGCTCAGGCAGGCGCGACAACTCCCTCGGTGCTCACACAAAGAAGCTTCTTCCTCCCCACGCAGTCCAGTACGTATGTGGCCACGAACACGAAGCCGAGCTTCACCACACCCATGCCCAATGTGGTGCCAAGCATGCCCATCTTGCTAGCCACCTTGGCTTGCTTAAACAACATGGGGCTATAGTACACCAGGGCATCAATGCCGGACGCCTGCTAGAAGAGGTTAGAGCTTAGCAGTTCCCAGACTTGTGAAGGTGCAGGCGGTGGAGAAGGGAACCGTGTCGGGTGGAGAAGGGAATTGTGTCGAGTAGATTGATGTTCTGGGCAGAACTTGAGGCGTTGATGTCTTCAGCAAAGTTGAGGTTGAGCCGCGGCACCAATGCCATCGCCCGTCCAGATCCGGTTCTGGAAGTCCGTCAGGTTGCTGGAGCCAGGGTGAAAGTGGTAGCTACTCTGTAGCTAGGGAGAGGTAGAGGAGGAGGGGGAGAGCGGAGGGGAAGGCTCCCAAGGAGGCGAGGGAGTCCAGCAACGGGGCTTCATAACCATTTGAAAAAAAAAACGGCTCGTTCCCCTTTTTATTGTTTTTAATCAGAGCACAATCTGACAGCTCGTTCCCTTTTTAAATTAGAGCACCGTCCGGTGCCTCCTATGATAATATATCTATCTATCTATCTATCTATCTATCTATCTATACAGGATTAACCACAACCCCACCTCCCTCTAAGTGGGCAAAGGAGGTGGGACTATTTCAAAATAACCACTCCTCCTGCAAGCGTGAGGAGGAGCTAAATCTCACATCTTCCAATGCAATTTTGAATTTGAATCTAAGAAGATATCATCTCACATCTTTCAATGAAATCTTTGTATACATGCTTACATACCTATAGATACACACACTTATATATATTATGTATGTATGTGTATCTATAAGTATGTAAGCATGTATATATAAATAGTGTGCATATGTATGTGTGTGTGTGTGTGTGAGAGAGAGAGAGAGAGAGAGAGAGAGAGAGAGAGATTACATGTAAGATGCATTTATTTGAGAGTGAGCACACCTCACCACTCATCCCTACCATTAAAATTTAATCTAAAATTTAATTAATTAAAATTATATATATGTATGTAAATCTATTTAAGTGTGTGTGTGTGTGTGTGTGTGTGAGAGAGAGAGAGAGAGAGAGAGAGAGAGAGAGAGTATATATATGTGTGTAAATCTATTTAAGTGTGTGTTGTGTGTGTGTGAGAGAGAGAGAGAGAGAGAGAGAGAGAGAGTTTCTATGTGAGAGAGTGTGCGTGAAGACAGAGAGAGAGAGAGTGTGTGTGTATGTGCGCATGAGAGAGAGAGAGAGAGAGAGAGAGGCTGAGAATTTCTATGTAGGAGATAGTTTGTGTGGGAGGAGATAGTGTGTGTTTTCATTAGTGTATATGCGGTGTGTACATGTGTGTGTGTGTGTGTGTGAGAGAGAGAGAGAGAGAGAGAGAGAGAGAGACGACAGATAATTTCTACGCAGGAGATAGTTTGTGTAGGAGGAGAGAGTGTGCGTTTAGATTAGTGTATGTGCGGTGTGTACATGTGTGTGTGTGAGAAAGAGAGAGAGAGTATATGCATGCATGTACGTACATCTGCATCTATGTGTAGAATGTGCGAGAGAGAGAAAGAGTGAGATGGGGTAGACCTGGAGAGAGAGAGAGAAAGAGAGAGAGAGAGAGAGATGTAATGAGGGAGGGTGAAAAGAGAGAGAAAGAGAGTGAGAGATAGAGAATAAAAAGTATCTTTATAGATAAATAGTGTGCATGTGCATGGAACCTCTCCATCAAACTCCTCGATTTTATACTTCATGGTGCTCTCCCCATTATAATCCATGACCTTTAGCTTGATCTTGAAACAGTTCTGGTCAGGTGCCCAGCTCAGTGCTCGTACTTTCCTCCGTGTATGATGGCATTGCATGCTTGACTAGAGAGGCTGCAAAGACAACAGACTTCAATGCCCGGGGTGAGGAAAGCCCAAAGCACGTTTTAAGAGACGAGATCCTCGTGTCCTTAAAGTGCTCATCTAAGAATCGTAAGAGGTGCTGGAGATGGACGTGAGCGACGGCTTTATCTCCGCTGTCGCAAGTAGATGGGATAACAACATCCCTACCATTGGCAACGTTGCTGCCTTTGTGGAGGGAATGAGATTTGTCATCACCACCCTAGAGATCTGCAAGCGCAGCATATAGGATGTGTGTGTGTGTGTGTGCTCTCTCTCTCTCTCTCTCTCTCCATAACATTTATTTATTTATTGTTTGTTTAGTTATATTTATATATATCTATGTACGCATCTATGCATTGTGTATGTATGTATGTATGTACGCATGCATGCATGTATGTATGTATGCGTACGTGTGTATGTGCGTGTGTGTGTGCATGTGTGTGTGCGTGTGCATGTATTATGTGTATGTATGTAAGTTTATATGTATGTATGAAGTGCATATGATGCATGCATGCATGTATGTATGTATGGATGGATGGATGCATATGTAGAGAGAGAGAGAGAGAAAGAGAGAGAGAGAGAGAGAAAGAGAGACCTCACCTTGACGAGCTTCATCTACAAAATTGCCCTCATCTTGAGCTGCCTTTAGCTCAAAGCGGAGAGTGGGCCATATGTTAAAGAGGTCCTTGGCGTTGATGGTGGGTTCCTCGCAACAAAGAGTTTCCACCATACGAGGCAAGCAAGTGCGGACAATGGATCTGAGATACGGCGAGCGCAGCTTGACATTGACCTCAGAGGAGTCCTTGCTCATCTCATTGATTTGTGTGGTGACATCAAAGTCCATCTGGTTGTCTCCTTGGTCTTCCACACTCCCTCCAGCCTAGAGTACCACTTTTCATCTCCATTCAGGATCTTCACATCCTTCCAACTCCACCTCCTCTTTTACAACTTTTGAATCATTGTCATTGCATAATATGTAAAAATTGAGTCCATGGCAAGCGCGCACATAGCTAGAGTCTAGACTCACAATGCTTGTAGTTTATATTATTTGTATGAGCCGAATTCTAATATATTGTGTGCTAAAGATTTAGGGATAAAATTTCATTGATTTTGTCATGATACCAAAGTCATTGTACTGAGACATAGAGTACACAGAAGGGTGTGGAAGAAAAATGTTCACAAAAATGGACTTGTTTCCCTTCAGCAAAATTGCAACCATAATCTATATAGGATTAAGGAGAACCCCACCTCCCTCTAAGTGGGCAAAGGAGGTGGGACTATTTCAAAATAACCACTCCTCCTACAAAGCATGAGGAGGAGCTAAATCTCACATCTTCCAATGCAATTTTGAATTTGAATCTAAGAAGATATCATCTCACATCTTTCAATGAAATCTTTGTATACATGCTTACATACCTATAGATACACACACTTATATATATTATGTATGTATGTGTATCTATAAGTATGTAAGCATGTATATATAAATAGTGTGCATATGCATGTGTGTGTGTGTGTGTGTGAGAGAGAGAGAGAGAGAGAGAGAGAGAGAGAGAGAGAGAGATTACATGTAAGATGCATTTATTTGAGAGTGAGCACACCTCACCACTCATCCCTACCATTAAAATTTAATCTAAAATTTAATTAATTAAAATTATATATATGTGTGTAAATCTATTAAGTGTATGTGTGTGTGTGTGTGTGTGTGTGAGAGAGAGAGAGAGAGAGAGAGAGAGAGAGTATATATATGGTGTGTAAATCTATTTAAGTGTGTGTGTATGTGTGTGTGTGTGTGTGTGTGAGAGAGAGAGAGAGAGAGAGAGAGAGAGAGAGAGTTTCTATGTGAGAGAGTGTGTGCGTGAAGAGAGCGAGAGAGAGTGTGTGTGTGTATGTGCACATGTGAGAGAGAGGGAGAGAGGCTGAGAATTTGTATGTAGGAGATAGTTTTTGTGGGAGGAGATAGTGTGTGTAACTAGTAATGCGAGCAGAGGAGTGCGGAGGATGAATTCAGGAGCAAACTAGTAATGCAGGTAGAGGAGTGCGGAGGATGAATTCAGGAGCAAACATATGTAGATTTGTCGAGGAGGATGAGCAAGTTTGTCTGTGTCTCTCCGTCTCTCTTTGTTTGTCTCTCTCTCTCACATTCCTCAAAACGACCAGCATAGACCGTGGACTTGAAGAATTGGTTCAAAAGAGGCAAAAAAGTGCATGGTCAAGGAAATGCATGGGTAAGGCTTATCAATTGAGAAATGATTAGCTTCAGTGCTCAATAATGAGCTTGAAAATTTAGAAACCTTTTCATAGGTAATAATGAATTACATTGATACAAGTCATTTGCTAGAATAGCTTCATATATATATATATATATATATATATATATATATATATATATATATATATATATATATATATATATATATATATATATATATATATATATATATATATATATATATATACATTGGAGAAGATAATGTGAAAACTTTTTTCCATATATTTTGACATATTGAAAACTTTTTTCCGTTGCACTACCCATAAACCTGTAATGGTGTGGCGTACACTAAACGCATACTTTTATGAAGTTTGATGCCATGTTTGCTGGATAATTCTCAAATATGTATGCTGCAAATGCATGGAATTTTTGCTACCATCCCTTTGTATCTGGTGCTTCATTTCTAAACATATTTTGTGTTTGTGTAGAAGATCCAAGGCCTCAATATTTTTCCATTTTTATTATAGTATTTTTCTATATGTATTTCTTTGAATTCAGCTTGTCACATGTGTTGAATTACTCAATTGTTTTTTAATCATCCAAAAAACTTTGATTCAGGACATATGTTAGCGATAGCACCATAAAGGCAGGGGTTTAGATCAAGCAGGAGACGAACATTGCCTGTTTTGAGCATTGTCCCCCCATCTTGTAAAACAAGATTGCACAATGGATATCAAGTAAATCTATTTAGTTTACTATTTCTCTTTCTCTCTGAAAGCATACCATCATGATTGATCCAATCTAGCAGATTCTAGTAGTAATCATCCACGAATTACAGTGCATCCAAAATCCTCTCCGGTGACTAACCCCACATTGATGTAGCTGTAAATTTGTGAAAGAAACTTTTCTCAATTTAAAATTCGAGATAAACATGTAGAGAGTTGTGAATACCTGGGGAATGTCCCCGTTTAATGGGATGCTTGAAATTGTTGGTAGCAAAGACATGTCTGGATTCATATTACTGCAAGTAAAATAAGTAGACAAACATTGAAAGCAAGCTTTGAATTCCAACATGTACAATGATGCTCAAACTTGTTGGAAGCAAAAACGTGTCCAAATTGATATAATAGGAGATTCAAGTATAACAAATATAACTCAAGTTCATGACTCTATCTCTAAGCTATATACAATGCCTAAACTTGTTGATACCAGATACCTGCATGTCAAATAAATGTGGTGCAAACATGATTTGTGTTTATCAACGTTTCTATGATCTTTGTATAGGAAAATTGGATCTAGGGCTTCCATGAGCAGCTACAAATCTGCCATCGACATAACGTGTGGATGACTACCTGCTGCCATAGGCAGTTGCTGAGGGACAGGATATCCAATCGGCATATGGTGCACTAGTAAAATAGATCAAAGAGCCTAAGTTTACAAGCCAAACCAAACAAGAAGTATGCAAAAGGATCTCTAAAGAGTTTGGATGATCTACCCACTTGCGTCTTATAATGCTAGTCGAAGAGGATCAGTTCGTCTTGGCAATGACTATGCCTGTCAGCTTGCTGAAGCACGCAACATTAAATTGGCTTTTTCAATGGTACTTCATTTCTTTTGGAGAATGTGCGTCATGTGCCAGAGCTCACTCAGAACTTGAATGTTAAGCCGATTTCCCTCCTCCTCTCCCCTTACGCAGGTGGTGTGGATGCGGGAATGTGGATGCGGGAAATACAGTTACTACTCTTTCTCTCGTTGCTTCAGCTCGAGACCCGCCCGACACCGCCCTGCCAGCGCCCCTAGACCCGCCTGACACGGCCCCGTTGGCCCCCGGGATCGCCCCACGCCACCCCCGTCGGCCCCTCGGGACACCTACAATGTGTCTCTCTCATAAAAATGTTTGTTGTTTGAGGTGCAACCTCAATAACATAAAGCCAATGGGGATCTACATGAACAAGGTGGTAGAAGATCTACGGGTGAGTAAATTATCCTTGATTATGACATTGTAAATTGTGTAAACATAGTGCTCTAAATGTGACATTATGTTTGGGCATTGCATATCTAATCACATTGGTGTGGAAAAACAAGAAAAACAAACATATCGTCACTATTTGTCCACACGCGATGAGAATCTATGACCATAAAACTATTTGGAGCCTTCTTTAAGGAAGGTATAGCACCTTCTTATGAGTTTCTGATGTCTATCTCAAGATATACGCATGCCAAGGATGTGATCAGTAGGACCCAAATCCTTCATGTAAAAAGTTTCATGCAACTTTTGCTTGAAAGCATCCACATCATGAGTAGATTTCTTGGCAATTAGCATGTCATCCACATAGAGAATCAAGATAAAAAGACTACCATCCAAAGCTTTCTTAGTGTATAGGCAATGATTCGTCTCACTACGTGTGTATCCTTGGGACTTCGAAAATGAATGAAACTTATGATACCATTCTTTGGGAGCTTGCTTCAAACCATAGAGACTTTTTTGAAGGTTAGATACCAAGTGTTCTTTGCCCGAAACTGCAAAATCCTCTGGTTGTTGCATATAAATGTCCTCATGAAGATCGCCATGCAAGAATGCAGTCTTTACATCCATTTGGACAAGCTCCATGTCCTCTGGTTGTTGCATATAAATGTCCTCATGAAGATTGCCATGCAAGAATGCAGTCTTTACATCCATTTGGACAAGCTCCATGTCCTCTTTGGAAACCAAAGCAAGAACTATGTGAAGAATAGCCATCTTCATGATTGGTGAAAATATTTCATCAAAAATCATTCCTTTCTCTTGCTTGAATCCTTTTGCCACTACTTGTGGCTTATATTTAGGCAATGCATCTCCTGGAGTGATCTTCATCTTGTAAACCCATTTACATGTGGAAGTGAATTATTCCCTTTAGGCAAGTGAACCAACTCCCAAGTTGAATTTTTATTAGAGAATCCATTTTTGACTTCATAGCTTTCTCCCACTTATGCTCATCATCCCGCATGATAGCGTGAAGGCTCATCACAATCAATGAGCATAACATAGAAGGAACATATGTATCTAGAGGACATGAAGTCTTGTAGACCATCTCAAAATTCTGCTCCATATTTTCAGCCATATCACCACCTTGTTGTGGCTGTTCTTGCTCATGATTTTCAGTCTGTTTTTTGTTCTTCTACACTAAGACATTGTAAATCTGCTCTTTCCAATACGAGAAATTAGTGCCATCCAACTTCTCAACGTGAAAGAGCATATTCTCTAATGTTGAGACCATAGTACGGCAACAAATATGCACATACAACAGTCTGTGGCAAAATTGTCACAAAAGTGATAAGCTGGCAAAATTTTGGCAGTATACCAACAATATAGACCATAAACAGTCAATGCCAAACCAGAAAATCACTGCCAAAAAACTGGTCAACACAATGTATTAGAGAATCACCCAATGCATAAGTGCATAACTAATCACTGCCAATGGGAACCAACTCCAATCAATGAACGCATCAACTATATGATATCAATGCCATATGGCAAATCGGCATAAGCATACCATACATTGTCATGTCCACATGAAACATACATCCGTCATCCCATAGCCCTAATGGCATATGAGGTCTCTAGTGAGGATCGTTGGGGGATCGCTCGAGTACCTAATCCACCCAAAAGGGCTTCAAGAAAACATCACTCAACCCTCACAAAAGGCTACAGTTCTTCAAATGACCAAATATATGATTCACATTGAATGTATATAAACCACAATGGAATGAAGCTAACGTGAGACCGCCTTTATGCTGACAAAACCACAATCAACCATACATAGGCGGTTATCCTCGAGGGACCCAACAATCTCTCGTACATAAACTATCTGCCAATCAAATAGTGCAATCCGCATAAACCTATCAAGCTTCACCGGCACTGTGTGTGCACTAACTGGCACCCACAAGCACTACGCATGTGTGTATATCCAAAACACTTGTGTCTTGCAACTTCTCAGACCCTGCGATGCTGAAATTTTAGCCCTTGCGCTGAGAGAAAACTAAGCCTTTGCTATGAGAAAACCTGGGGCTACCAAATCACGAGCGGCCAAAAGCGAGCGAGCTTAAAAAAGCGAGCAAACACTTCTCATTATGTGAATGAACATCGACAAGGGGATACCAAATCATGAGCAAAAAAAAGCGAGCGAGCTTATAAAAGCAAGCAACAAGCTCCTCTTAAGTGAATAAACATGTTTAAAAAAGAAACATAAAGTCCTTGTGTTAAATAGAAAATATGATTGCATTGTCATAAAAAGCTAATAAGAACTTCTCATTACATTAACAAATGTGGTTTGAAATCACAATGACAATATTATATCTAGATTCCTAGAGAAGAATAATATTCTCCTCTCCTCAATTAGGAAATGCTCTTTTAAATTGGCTAAACACACTTCATAGTACTTTATATCGTTATATCTAATAGTGAAACATAGATGATAAAGATATGAGATAATCACATAGAGAGCCATAGGAGACAACTATGTCAATCCAATGCTACCCCACGATTTATGCCCTTTGTTAAGAAGGACTAAACATCAATAAAAATTGAACTTTGATTAGACTCTTTTATGAAGCTTTGCAACTCTTCCTGTATTAAAAAAATCATTGAGCCTAGGTTTAAGTACGTTTTATCATTTATACTCATTTTTGAAAGAAGAAAAACTAGCAAATCAAAAAGATGAGAGAGTCATTTAAAGTAAATTTTCATTATTTGTTGCACCTACCTTCTCCTTGTAATCAATAGGCAACTCTCATTCTCATCTCTCCCTCTCTCTCTCTCCCTCTCTCTCTTCTTGTCCTCTCCTCTCTTCTGAGTACAAGTGACCCATCCCTCTCTTCTGAGTACAAGTGACCCATCTCCTCTCTTCTAAGTACAAGTGACCCATCTCTCTCTCTTCTTGTCCTCTCCTCTCTTCTAAGTACAAGTGACCCATCTCTCTCTGTCTTCTTGTCCTCTCCTCTCTTCTGAGTACAAGTGACCCATCTCTCTCTCTCTCTCTCTTCTTGTCCTCTCCTCTCTTCTGAGTACAAGTGACCCATCTCTCTCTCCTCTCTCTCTCTCTCTCTCTCTTGTCCTCTCCTCTCTTCCGAGTACAAGTGACCCATCTCTCTCTCTCTCTCTCTCTCTCTCTCTCTCTCTTCTTGTCCTCTCCTCTCTTCTGAGTACAAGTGACCCATCTCTCTCTCTCTCTCTCTCTCTCTCTTCTTGTCCTCTCCTCTCTTCTGAGTACAAGTGACCCATCTCTCTCTCTCTCTCTCTCTCTCTCTCTCTCTCTCTCTCTCTCTCTCTCTCTCTCTCTTCTGAGTACAAGTGACCCATCTCTCTCTCTCTCTCTCTCTCTCTCTCTCTCTCTCTCTCTCTCTGTCTCTTTGTCTCTCTGTCTCTCTCTCTCCAGATTTCCCAATGTTTCTCTTTTTATTTGTCACTGTTTATTAGAATGTTCCTCTTTATCGTTGAGAATCCCAAGAGTATTGAATGGTATGCTCTTATATGTGTGGGGGAGGGAGCATATATTAATATCAAGCCGTTCTAACTTCTACACCTAGTATTGGACACTTGGTGACATTTAGTGGAGATGTTGTAGTATCTTGTACATACAATGCATTATAGATATGAGAGTTTATTAATTGCCTTTCCAACAAGGTGAATTTGGGTTCATCTATGTATATATTTATGTCACATCATTCTAATTTGTCTATTTTATGGTTTATAATTTTAAAGTTTCAAAAGATGTATAGCTTATATAATTGTTGAAAAGATGTATACTTTTTATTAAAATAGTATAGTATATAGTGTAAATAGTTATTTAAAATAGTATAATATCTAGTTTATAGTTAAATTAATAGTATATAGTTAAAATATAAAAAGAGTTATACTAGTATAGTATACAAAAAAAGTAAAACTTTTATGGGCAAAAAAGCCGACACTTTTGGGGGCAAAATAGGGCACAATGTGAAATGTGAATTAAAAAAGCACTCTTCTTCTCTAACCATGGCTCTTCTTCTCTATGTGGCAAACATTTTCTTTAATGGGTTCTTTGTGTTGCTTTTCAAAATGCAAATCATTTGCTCACATGTTTTGCCCCTCTTCATAGCATTGTTTCTTGTAACATTTCAAAAAGCAAGTCATTTTGTTTCCTTCTTCCAAAAGGGTATGTAGTCTGCTTGTTACATTACTAAGCACAATCCATAAAAGTATGGTGTGTCTTTCCATGTTTATTTGCATAAGGTGTCTATACCTCAAAAGGGTAAGGTGTGTCGTAACTTTTCCATACCTATTTTCACTTGCGTTTTGCCGAAACGCAAGGAAAACAGATACATGGAGAGCCAAAGGGGGTAAGGTGTGTATAACTTTCCCACTTGCGTTTCCATTCCTTGCGTTTCCAAATGCAAGGAAAATAGACGCATGTGAGAAACTGCCCACCACCCTATCTGCACTTGCGTTTCGAAACTCCTCTGCATGGATCAGAAGAGGTGTTCAAATAATATAGCCCTTGAGAAGTTGGTGGTTCTAATTTTCACGACATGGAAAAGTTTGCAATGGGATTAGAGCCAGCGCTCTATTGATAAACACAATTGGTGATGATGATGATGATGATGATCACCCAATTGATAAACACAAAGTTCATCTTTTTAGAGAGAAGAAGAGCCTGCTTTTCATAGAGAAGGATGTGGTGGCTTTTGGAAATTTTGAAAGGGAGCTTCACTTCAATGAGTGGACTGCCTCTCCCAATAAGTATAAGGTGCTAGGAGCCAAAGGACAAACGCAAGAAGAAGTTCGCGAGTCAGGTGTCCATTGAGCATTTTTTGCAATGAAGCCCTAACTATCATGCGTATAATGCTTTGAAAGATGGTATTTTCCAAATATTTGACAACTTTCCCATAGAAAAATCTGAACAGTAAAATGGTCAAAATTGAAGGTTTGTATTCTAAAATCTCTATTTTTGAAGGTGGGATTACCCTAAACCTAGGATTTTGTATTTTTAACTTTAGGAAAAGTAACTTTCAACAGTTGAAGGTGGGATTACTCTAGACCTCGATTTTTTAAAGTTATGCTTGCCCATTAAGAAAAAAAGCTTGTTTGTGTGTGTGTGTGTGTGTGTGTGTGTGTGTGTGTGTGTGTGTGTGTGTGTGTGTGTGTGTGTGTGTGAGTGAGTGAGTGAGTGTGAGTGAGAGAGAGAGAGAGAGAGAAAATTGATCGTGCCTTCATAACATAAGGCTAAAAATTACAACGTCCATTGGCATTTACATCACAACTACGGGTTCAATTTTGAAGTAGGTTATAATGGGTTTTTTCCTAACCTTGGTATTACCTCATTAAATAGCTTAAAACCTACTGCTACCCCCCCCCCCCCCTCTCTCTCTCTCTCTCTCTCTCTCTCTCTCTCTCTCTCTCTCTCTCTCTCTCTCTCTCTCTCTCTCTCTCTCTCTCCCCCTACTTGTAAGCCAGAACCTTTTAATCTCTTTCTAGGTCCCCGCACTAAATTAGGTTTTAAAAAGATAACCTTAAAAGTGCCTCGAAGAGACAAATTTAGTTACATTTGGCCTTACTGAATAATGCACACGCTAATGCATCACCACTTTTAAAGTCTCCAACCATCTCAGAATCCCAAAAGAAAAAGGAAAAAATGATTTATTTTTGTAACTTTATACTAAATAATCAATGGTTGGATGCGTGAAAACAGTTGATTGAGGTATCTTTTTGACTAAAAGACCTAATCACCACTATAGTCCTTGCCCTAAAGGCAGGACTAAAAAACAATACACAAAAGTATTTATATATTCATATATATATATATATATATATATATCACCGCCAACTTGAGCGCTATAGCCTCTCCAAGCTACTTAGCACCATCTCTGGACTGTCAAGATCAGTGTGGCCCTAGTACTGCTCACCGCTCGAGCCCAAGATGGTGCTCCTGCAAACCCTCATTAAGCAAGCTCTGCACCCTACAATGTCTTCATGGGTGATGTGAATATCATGCACGTGGCCTCTCAAGGTGACCCAAATTTTTCTAGGATTAATCTCTTCTAGCAGGTGTTTCCATCACACAGAGGCAGAGATAGAAGAGGAGTTTCCCACGAGCTTTCAAGGAGGATTTTTTTACTCACATCGCCGGGCTTGGTCTTGCAGATTCACTGATTCATCGTGTTGATTTTTCTTCTATAGCAAGGAACATCTGGAATAATCTTCAAGGCATCTTTGGTAATAGAATTACTAGTTCCAAGGTATATTTGAAGCTGAAATTTTATGACTTAAAGATGGAAAATGATGATGAATTGAGTAGTCAAGTTTTACTCTCCCATCCAAAAGAATTGGCCCAATGAGGTGCAATCCTAAACTTTCCAAGAAGCTGCATAGGAAGGGAATGTCTACTTGGGCTAATCTCTCGGACATGAACAACGAGAGCTTAAGTAGTGTTAAAGAGGGCTAATTATGTCTAGATATAGAGATGCACAACTATTGGTGGTTTAGTACTATGGTGTAAATTTTAAGCCCGTTTTTTCTCATTCGTTAGGAGACCCAAATAATATAACTATTCGTCATCATCATCAAGGAGATCTAATTTTTTGCTCCTATAAAGGGGCCTCCTTCGTTACCCTTAATGATCAAACACCTATTCACCATCATCAACACTGGGATCATTATATGCAAACAATGAGTAGTTAAAAGTATATTCGTTGAAAGAAAGAAAATAGGAAGGCAACCCTTTATTCATCCTTGAAAGAAACTAGCAAGGCAAACACTGCCTATCTTCCCTTAAATATTCTCAGAAAGAAACTAGGCCTTCCCTTTATTGATTCACTTAGGGGGGAAGTCCATGGTCCAGGATTCTCTAATCTTCCCGGAGGCCATCACGACCTGCACGATTAAGGTGATGGCGTTTCCATAAAGAAAGCCAATGACGTTAGCCTTATCGTCGGCGTAGTCCGACCAGACAGGGCGATTCCCTCCCACGAAGAGAATGTTGGCCCGGTCGAGCGCGACTCCTTGGAATCCATTGAATGCGGCGTTGGTGCGCAGGTAGTTACACAGTTTGGCGCGAGTGGAAATCTCTGGGATCGTGTCATCCGGTTCTACGTGACCCACATGTAAGCGGCGGTTGGTGCTATCCCATCCAAACGCCATGGTGCAACCTACACGCAGCAGCGAATTCAGTTAGTCCAGAAATGCATGGATTTCCGCAGCTAGTATAACTTACGTACCTGTTAACTGCTCGGTGCAAATAACTCGAAGACCATTCGTCGCAAGACTGATCGTCGCGAAGGATCCTGTCGGGAAGTAGCCTGCGGTGACGACCGACTTACCAGGGGTTACGGGGATGAGGAAGGCGCGGGGGTTAGCATACGTGGAGCCGTAGGAGGTGCTTTGGAAGCGGAGCAGTCCTTCGTAGTCGACGGCGTAGTAGTCGGCCTCTTTAGCAGTGGTGACGTCTAGTCTGGAGACGAGGACACGGAAGACATTCCGGAGAAGGTAGGTGTAATCCGGGGGGACTCCTTTGATCAATGACTGGACGGCGCCTTGAGCCGCAGTGGAGGTCATCCTGGCAGCCTGTTACAGGAATGGGGCTGCTGAAATTGCAGGTGGTTACGAAAGCCGGGTCTGTGGCGTTTTAAAGGCCGTCATGGATGATGCGCCACAGCGAAATTCACTCAGCTTTCTCTTTTTTTTTTTTTGCGCCTTTGTCCGATTCTAGCGCTGCAAGCATGAAGCCTGAAGGGGACATCGTTGCTATCTACATTCTAAAGCAAACAGAACACATGTGAGCAATGATAGCACGTCGTGGATGATGCGCCACAGCGAAATTCACTCAGCTTTCTCTTTTTTTTTTTTTTTTTTTGCGCCTTTGTCCGATTCTAGCTCTGCAAGCATGAAGCAACATCGTTGCTATCAAAGCAAACAGAACACACGGCACCAGGCCTTAAATTTGAAGCCTAGCCCAAGGTTTCATGTGTGTTTAATTTTGAAAACTTGGCTTAAATTTGAAGCCTAGCCTAAGGTTTCATGTGTGTGTAATTTTGAAAACTTGGCTTAAATTGTGGACGTCAATTTGCAACTTTCAATGTTTTCTTTTTCAGGCGTCATTGTCCAAATTGCAACGTCTCCAAAAAAAATCCTAATTTTTTTCAAGCTTTGTTTTCTAGATTTCAAAATACCTCAAACCTATCCAAAATTAATTCAATCTTGTCTTACAAATTTTAAAACATCTCAATTGTATCCAACTGTCCATTTGGAAGTCAATTTGGAACTCTACATTATTTTCAAGGCTCGTAAGACTTTTTTCAAACTTTACATTTTTTTCAAGCTTAGCTATCTAAATTTCACCAATCCTATCTAAATTTCAATCAAGCTTTTTGCCCAAATTTCAAAACATCTCAATCATGTCCAAAATGCACCTTAGAAGTCATGTTACAACTCTTCAAACTTAATTCAACAATGCCCAAATTTCAAAATGTCTCAATCCTGTACAAATTTATTCAAGCTTGTTGTTTAAATTTGAAAACATCTCAGTCCTATCCAAAATGCATCCTAAATGTTTGCCCACTTAGATGTTGGCCCTGGTAAGTATATGACCTTACGTTGTTCTATCTTAAATTAGTCTATATTTACGGTCTACACACTACCTAGTACCTTATATCATTTTTACAAGTAAGAAATGTGACTATTAACTTGTGACTTAAATGTATCGACATGTAAAGTACATTGTCATGTACTATAGACATACATCCATGGCCAAACACACACGATACATATATAAACCTCAAGACATATATATACCTCTAGGGTCCTTACCTGATGAAACCCTACACCTCAACCTTGGGCTTCATTTTGACACTTTATTATTTTTGAAAGGTGTCACTTTTGCAACCTTTTCTTTATTTATAAGCGTCAAATGAAGCCTAAAATGCTTGTGAAGCCCAGAATAGGCTTCAAATTTAAGGCCTGCGTGGCACGCCCCATGCACCACATACAACTTGTGTCAAGAAGCAGTGTCTACTTTTGTTAAAGGACATTAAACGCCCCACGCGTTAAAGTTCTTCAATTATGATCTAGAATTTTTTTTTTCAAACCCAACATTTCTAGTAAAATTTAACCCTGAACCATAAGGGTGCACTAGAAATCTATTCGGTTTTTAAGCTTTTTTAGCCGGTAAATTTACATGTAACGGGACCCCTTAGGCATTGCCCTTCTTCAACAAACTTCATGTAGTAGATGAGTGTGATGGTGGCGTGCCATACACGCCACCCCAAACTCATATATTGCCTTTACTTGTAAGGTCTCTAAAAAACATTCTTTTCCATAGACATTACGGTTTGAAGCCCATGCCTTGCATTTTCTTTCAAGCCCCACCCCCCCCCCCAAATACCCCACTATCCTTCAATTATGAAGACCCAATTTTGAAGGACACTTTCAAATGGGGGCCTATGCCTTGCAGTTTCTTTCAAGCACCCCCCCCATACCGCACTATCCTTCAATTATGAAGACCCAAGGATCCATTATTTTATAAATGGCAATTGAGAACTATTTTACAAACATCACGTCACATTTAAGATTAATTGAACATTTGGGCCTAAATGCACATTTTATCCGAAGCTTGCTAAGGCCATAACTTAGTTTAGAAAACTCTGACTTGACCCAAACTGAAACCTAGAGTTAAGTCTGGACATGCTCTATCCAATGTGCACATGAGTGATTAGGGTAAACAGAAAACTAGTAAAGCACTTATGATTTCATGGTTTCAAAAATTACGAATAGCATGGCCCGTCTACGATGGGTTAGTCCGCCGAGTCTCAAAGTGGGATCTCAAAGTTTGAAGTCACTCTATCTTTGACTAAATATCCTTTTAAAGGTGATTTGAACAACACTACTGCGAAACTGATCCCTCTATCTCATGCATATGGCCCCTCATGAATGCACAACGCATTGGGCAAGGCATTTTGGATGGGAGAGGTTGCAAGGAGGATGTGTCACATGCCATTATCCTCACAAATATAGATTTAAAGATGGCATACATTTAAAGCCTCGGAAACCATCCATGAGAGAGAATGGAAAAAACACAAATTCATTACTCATTTCTCACTTCGGTGTTGGATGGGGATGAAACTTGGTACGCCTCTTTCTAGAGAACCTGTCACGTCATTCAGTTGGTGAATTAGAATTTAGTCTGGGAGAACATCTCACTTCTACCACCTTTAGAAGCTTACCCTTGGGAATTTAGGATGGGATTCTGCATGGATTGGCTTTCATCCAATAATGCCAACATCAATTGCAGAAAGGGTAGTGTAACTTTCTCAGACAAATTCGGAAATGAAGCCTTAGTCCAAGGGAAAAATGGGAAGTCCAAAAACTATCTGGTGAAAGCCAGTAATCTGTTAAGAGGACTAAAGAAGGGTTTACAAATTTACGTTGTAAAGCTCAATAAGATTGAGGATCCTAAGCCAAATTGTGATCCTGAATGGCTTCACGAATTTATGGACATAACCTCCCCAAAGAGAAGTAGATCGCGACAAAGAGATTTTCCCAGGGAGTGCACCAGTTTCAAAGCGTCCCTGTAAAATGACTCTTCCTGAAGCAATTGAGCTGCTGAAGGAACAATTACGTTAGCTTCTTGAACAAGGGTTCATCAAGCCGAGTAATTCACCTTGGGGAACACCAGTGTTATTTCAGAAAAAGAAGGATGGAACCCTTCGTCTATGCATAGATTATCGTGGGCTAAACCAAGTCACAGTGAAAAATAAGTACCCTATTCCTCGCATCGACGAACTTCTTAGCCAACCATATGGGGCTAAAGTCTTCTCAAAGCTAGATCTCAGATCTAGTTACTATCAAATCAGGATTAAAGAGTCGGATATCCCAAAAATTACGTTCAATACTCGATACGAGCATTATGAATTCAGAGTGATGTCATTTGGCTTGACAAATGCTCCAGCTAGTTTTAATCAGCTTATGCAGGACATTTTCAGACCTTATCTGGATGATGTTGTCCTTGTATTTTTCGATGATATCCTTGTGTACTCCAAATCAATTGAGGAACATGAAGGACATGTACGCAAAGTGTTAGATATTTTACGGCAACACAAGCTTTATGCAAAGAAGAGCAAGTGTACGTTTTTCACACGTTAAATTGAGTACTTAGGATTTATAGTAGCTCAGGATGGCATAACTGTAGATCCTACTAAAGTTAAGGATCTATTAGAATGGCCAGTACACAATTCAGTGAAAGAAATACGTGGTTTCCTAGGGATACAGGATGGTACCGAATCTTTATAAGAGATTATACATCAATAGCCGCACCCTTGACTAATATCTTAAAGAAGGAATGAAAGATTACTTGGTTACCAAGTCATCAGGAAAGTTTTGATCATCTTAGAGCTATCGTTTCTTCAAAACCAGTTTTGAGGCTGTGAGATTTTTCTAAGCCTTTTGAAGTTGTCATGGATGCTAGCAAACTTGAACTAGGTGGAGTACTAACACAAGAAGAAAGGCATGTAGCCTACACTTCTCACAAACTCGGGTCATACGAACTTAATTATGCCACTCATGATCTTGAGTTATTGGCAGTAATTCATGTGCTGAAATTGTCGAGACAATATCTCTTAGGTCACAAATTTCAACTTGTGACTAACCACAAGAGTCTAAAGTGGATCTTCACTCAGGATAATTTGAATATGCATCAGAGAAGACGGATTGAGGTATTGCAGGAATTTGAGTTTGATATTATGTATCGGCCAAGTAAGCAGAATGTAGTTGTAGATGCACTTAGCCGTAAATCTTTCTTTTGTGCAATCTCTATGCCAAATAACCCTATCTTAACCAGAGTGAAGGAGTTGGGAACGCTAGATCCAGAATATCATAGGATTTCCAAACTTTTCCAAGATGGAGATGCAACGACGATAGAGCAAGGATACATGCTGGATGACGGATGTCTTTACTTCAGGCATAGGTTATGCATTCCGATGAATAATGACTTGAAGAAGGACATTTTTCAAGCGGCTCATGATAGTCCAACTGCAGGCCATCCTAGCTATGCAAAAACTCTAAATGCCTTAAGATGAAGCTATCATTGGAAGAGATTTAAAGGAGACGTTCTTCGCTACATCAAGAGCTTCCTAGAGTGTCAAAGGATCAAAGCTGAAAGAGTCAAGATGCCTGGTAAACTTCAACCCTTAGATATTCCTCAGATGAAGTGGAATTGCATTAGCATGGATTTTGTTACAGGACTTTCTACTGTCCAAGGAGGCTATGATTCTATAATGGTCGTAGTTGATCTTCTTACAAAAGTTGCACATGTTATTCCAGTTAAGACGACTTTCAAATCGTCTGACATAGCTCGCCTTTTTATCAAAGAAATTTTTCAGGCTACATGGTTTACCTAAGCGGAATGTTAGTGATCGTGATGCTAAGTTCACCTCCAAGTTTTGGAGCTCTCTTGAGACTCAATTATGCTTCAGTACTGCCTAGATCATCCTCAAACCAATGGGCAAATTGAAAGGGTAAACAAGGTAATAGAAGATATTCTAAGAGCTTACTGTAGTAGCAGGGAGAATCGTAGCTGGATTCAATATCTACCCTTGGTTGAATATGCTTATGATGCATCCTATCATCAAAGCATAGACATGACTCCATTTAAAGCATAGACATGACTCCATTTAAAGCCTTGTATGGCCAAGAATGTCTATCACCCTTGAATTTTTCTGAGCCTACTATTCAGGTAGAAGCTGCAAAGGAAATGTTGGCAGAAATGGACGACCAACTCCAAAATATCCGTAAGGATATCAAAGCGGCTCAAGATCGTCAAAAGCAGTTTGCAGATACAATGAGGTCAGAATGTACATTCAAAGAAGGAGATATGATGTTCTTAAGAGTACGACCCAAGAAGAGTTCATTATCTTTTGGGCGGTACAAGAAGCTTAGTCCGAGGTATTGTGGACCTTATGAAGTCATCAAATGCCTTAGTAAGCAAGCATACAAATTACGCTTGCCAGAACATCTTAAGGTACATGATGTATTTCATGTCAGTCTTTTGAAGCCATATTTCAGTAGGCCAGAACAAGTATTGCGGGATGATCAAGTCGTCATGCCATCCCAAGGAATATTGGAACCTCAAGCAGATAGAATCTTGGATTCTCGAGAAAAGAGCCTACGAACCAAAGAGTATCTTGTCCTGGAAGGATTATCCTGAAGAAGATGCAACGTGGGAAGATAAAGCTAAGTTACAACGTTATCCTTATCTATTTTCAAGATGAGGACATCTTGAGTTTTTAAAGGGGGGTTGAATGTAATGTCTCCATTACCGAACCCTTTGTAAATAAATACCAATCAAGCTAAATAAGATCTTTAGAAATCATCCCTATTGAATTCTGAGCCCCAGTGCAAGTTGTGTGCACATTTGAGTGTTTATTAATTAATTAGATACATTCAGCTCAAGTAATTAAATTGAATGGTTAAATTAAGCTTATTAATTAATCTAGAAAAATCAAGAAGGTACTCGAAGGTTCCAGATGATTCTGGAAGGTTCTAGACTGGAAGGGAAGAGAAGGGAAGAGAAGAGAAGAGAAGGGGAGAGTTCTGTTAGAAATAGTAACTTCCTTAGCTCAACTTATAGCAAAATTAGCAAGTTTGAGTTTACCAAATTGAGAAAGGGGGTTGCCTAGCTTAGGAGGTGGGTTAAGTGAGTGATTAGCAGCATAATTAAGGCCTTAATCTCAGCTTAAAAATTCACCTCCAAAACTGCTAAATGGAGCTGGCCTGACATGCTAAAAAAGAAACTCAAGCTTGCCCAGTCAGCCTGCTTAGTCATCAGCTCCCAGGAATCCTCTAAATAGGCCCTTAGCTCACAATTCTCTTCATAACTTGAACTCAACCTCAAGTTTGAAGGAAGGCCACATGCTTCATAAAAGTATTTAGATACTTTCCAGTTGGGAGGATACATAGCGTGGTAATCCACTAATCTTAATTTTTTCTCTTAATCATCTGATCTATTCCAAAAATAGTATTATTCTTGCTTATTTTTACTAAGATCCCATGATCTTAATAAACTATATGGGATTACTCTGTCTTATTTGTAATCCCTAGATTTCACTTATATATTATTTTTTAATCAATTAAACATGAAAAATCTTAATCTGCATGGGATTTCATAATGATTAAGGATTCATTTTTTCTAACATGATAGGAAAATATATTAAGGAATAAGACACATCATGGTCAAGTTTAATTTCTAAAATTGATTATAAATTTATTTACTAATAGCAACATAATGTTATTTTTTAATTAAAAAGTTAGCAGTAATTACATAATTAAGTAATTATCTTATGTAATTACATAAATCAAAGTACCATAACCTAAGGTATGCATGGTAATGTTCTCACTGAGAATTAGAATTATTTAGAAAAATTGTTTTATTAATGCTAATTTTAATTATTAATTGTATCAAAAATTAGCTAATTATCTCGAAAGTTTCCAAGATAATTTTGGCATGTCCTAAACATCCTATAGTATATGTGGTAATTATCTCATAGCTTAATATTCATTATGAAAAATATTATGGCTAATTTACGATAACTTTTCTTAAATTTATTGAAAATTTTCAACTAATATTAGTAGTAATTAAGGGATTTTAAGGAAAAATCATAGAAAGTCATGATAAATAAGGGAGGATTTCACAAAAAAAATTCACAAAATTTATTACTATTTACTATGTAATTTTTACCTTTTTATCGTTCGACACAAAGGTGGCTCCTAAACGCCGCCATGATCTTGCAACGTCGCCATGATCTTGCGTCTACATCGACGCAAGATGCACGAATACCCTTATCTCCTACGAACGAAGCAGAAGCGATTCCTGCTGTGATTGCAATAAGAGATCTAAACTTTTTTCGCTAATTTTTACTTAAGATAATTTCTAAATTACGAATAGTAGTAATTAGAGAAAAGCAATTAGATAGGAGGAAAAAAGTGTGTTGATAGGAGACTAAGGTTGAATTATTTAACACTCCTAAGGAGGTTGAATTATTTAACACTCCTAAGGAGGAAATTGCGTTCCCACTAGGAATTATAAGGCTGTTCGTTTTTGCTGCGAGATAGAGTTAGGACTCTTTTGTACGGTAGCCTTTCTGCATCCGCAAGGGTTTGGAAGGTAACCGTGCAAAACTGTGAGTCTTGGTCGACTATCGAACGTTACATAAAGTCAAGTGACTCCGGGTACGTTACAAGAAGTATCTCGAAGAGACATGACTTCTTGAACTTCCTTGGGTGCCTTTGTACATCGTTTTCCTGTAAGGGTGAGAGAATTTACCGGTAATCTGTTCGACACATCCAAAACCATCCCAAAGTGGCATCTTCGACTATCTTCGACTGTCTCACCCAGGTTAGCAACATGAAATGTACAATACATAGGATGCAATTGTATTTTGACTTTTAGAATTATAGATCCTAAGCAGTTTTTGTCTCCTGATCCCGGAGGACTTAGAGTGGGTTTACCTAACGCTTCCCAAACGTCATATGACAATAAGCTCTGATGCTTTTCAGGATCTACGTTTGCAGACACAAACACAGTTATCTTCTTAGACACTAGAGTTATCTTTATGTAGGAATATTTGTTAGATTGATCCACTCTTTCTGCTATGACCTTGCTGATTTGTGGCATTAGCTCTTGTGGTTTTGGTGTTTGGCAAAGCAACGGACAACCCTCAAAAGGATTCTCTTTACCACCCTCGTCACACATTCAATTCAATGGTAATAATGGACCGGATGTGCTTATGGGTCGATGATTGGTCACATAATCCATGATCTGACTGGTGCCTTAATGCTCTTTCGTGAAAGTACAGTCCTTGAATTTAGTGCATCTGCTAGATCAACCAGAATCCATGATCTGTCAGATACTTGGCAACGTGTTCCCACAATTCTGGTTTGACGTTCAAAAGTTCAGTCAATGGAAGTGTGCAAGTTACAGGAGCAAACATCAGCGCATGCAGATTTGCCGTGCCACACTCTTTTCGTGGAGCACTCCAAACTGAAGGCACTTTCATAACTACAGAATTTGGCTCATATTCTCCGATATAGGAGGGAATCGTTCTCAGAGTCTGTTTACTAGGAAACGAATCCTCAGAACATTGTTCCTCACGTATTGGTCTAGCTTCACCTTCAAAGGGCTGACATGCAGTGAAGTCTACTATGGAGAAGGGTGGCGATTCAGTAGAAGAAGCTTCTTCTTGAGCTTTCTGTTGCACTGCCTCCCACATCTCTCGAGCTAGCATTTCTTCTATCTCAGGAATTTCATCCGAAGTCTGCGGTTGTCAAATGTCTCTCATTAAGCTCTGGCTCTATGTTCTCTTTCTCTTGCCAAGACTTCTTGCTCACAGAAGGAACCGCTGCTTCACTTCGTTTTCTACGCTTGAGGTAACCTCAGGAATTGTCTCAAGTGATGATTTGAGAGGAGTCGGTCCTCGCAAGATTGTTTTTGGTGGTCCCTCCAACGTTGCTTGGGTTTCCCGAATCATCTGCTGACAAACAGCTAGATTTATCTTATCCTCACGTGGATTGTGATACTCCTGCAATTTCTTTGGGATCTCTGTCAAAGCTGTAATGCTACTGTCGCCTTTAGAATGGCATCAAATGGCTCTTTCATCTTTTCCACTAAGACCAGTCCACCTGCACTCACTTTTGAGACAGTTATGTCATCGAGCATCTCAGGGCTAGGTTGGGCCTTTCTTTCAGGTTCCAATTTGTCAGCAATTCTATCTAAAGAAGGCTTAGAGCTTTTTGCAGATTTCTTGCTGCTTGATTTTCGGCTCCTAGGTCTACGTCTCCTTTTGCGAATAGCTTTCTCCTCAACCTCACCCTCGTTTGGCTTCGAGCTTGCTCCCATTTCATCCATTTGCATTTCAGCGTTTCTCATTTGGGCTCTAGTTACAACTCTCAATGGAACTGCCTGAGACTCTATTTCCGTCTCTGATGTCTGAGGTGAGGGTATCACTTCAACAAAATTTAACATGGTTTTCCCTCTCACATTATCACTCTCTCTCGGTTGTGCTGGGCAATCTTTCATGAGGTGAGTGATATGGCAATCCTTGCAATAACCTGGTATTGAAGGAAATTGAACGCTCACAGGCTGCCTGGCTTGGTCCAGCTGGTGGTGGTTTCTCGTTGGGACAATATCTTGCATAGTGATCGCCACCACACTTGAAATATCGTTTCGGTTGTTGTGCTTGGTAAACCCTCTATTGAGATGATTGTTGCTCATGATAAGCACTCGGTTGGAGTTGTTGTTGTTGTGCTTGGTTCACTAAATACAGCAGCTGACGACTCGTATAGACAGGTGCCTCAGTTTGCATGACAGGTGCTTCCAAAGTAAGATCAATTCGCGGATGCTTCTCCTCATAGAAATATGGTTGAGTACCCACTAATTGGATTCCCCGTTCAGCATCTTCTGCTCCCACCATACCTAAAAGATATGGTGCCTGGTTCAGGGGGTTGTGCTCCTAACACAGACCTAGCTTGTTCTTGGCTACCTGTTTGCATAGGAACTAATGCTCCCCCTACATTTCCACTCTGTGGTCTGAACTGTTGTGGGTTTTCATACACTTGTTCTTGTTGCATGCATGCTAGACGGTTACAATCTTTGGTCATATGTGTATAATTCCATCTACAGACATGACAACACATTGCTGGAGGAGGACTTCTAGAAGGGTACACATTACACTGTCTGTCTTATGGTCTCCCCCACACTTTCCACATCGGTATGGCCCTTGGGGCACTTGTTGAGCATTCATAGGTATAGCTGGAGGACGATACAATTGTCCATCCTTTTCAGCACTAGCTCAGCAACTTCATCAGGATTCACTCCTCCGGCTGAAGCTGCACTTGAATCCGAGATTTTTTGAGGTACTCAGAGCTACTAGAAGAGGGTCCAACTTAGCCATACCATGCCAATGGACTGGGCACATAAGAAAATGTCAAGAAAGAAAGTCAAACTCGAGGAACGTGAGAGGTGTCTTAGATGCTCTCGCCATGTCAAGGTTTATAATAGTATATGGACATATGGACAACATTTCAAGATCCATGAGATTGATAAGTCATGGGTCACCTAGGGCACTCTCCCTCTATATTTTTTTCCAACTTTTCTCTCTCTCTCTCTCTCTCTCTCTCTCTCCTCTCTTATTTTCTCTCTTTTTCTCTAACCCCTCTCTCTCTCGCTCTCTCTCTCTCTCTCTCTCTTTTTCTCTCTTCTCTCCCGTGGAAGTACCACGTGGCAGCCATGAGGTCCACGTGGCATACCTGCCATGTGGACCTTGTGGCCACCACATGGCAGTGCCATGTGGCAATGCCGTACTACGGCATTGCCATGTGGCACTGCCACAAAGCAATAAGCATGCCATGCATGCCAAGTGGTATTGCTGCCCCGCGGCAATACCACTTGGCATGACACGTGGCAGGTGGGTGCCACGTGGCCAGCATTACCAAGTGGCACCTGCCACGTGGTATGGGGACAATACCACTTGGCATGCGCCACCAGAAATAGTATGTTATGCATACTATTTGTGGTGGCTAA
>NC_141061.1:3919524-3922024 GCF_041138505.1 Cibotium barometz
ACCTGTGAGACTGCAAACTGAATGTCTGGCCTCGTAATGCATACATAAATGAGGCAACCAACAGCTGTCTGATAGAGTGTGACATCAAAGTGATCTCCAGCATCATGAAGACTCAACTTCAAACCTGTCTCCATTGGAGTAGCAATAGGCTTGCAGTCTTCAAGGCCAAATCTCCGCAACAATGTTTCAATATACTTTGTCTGACACAAAGCAATACCTCCATCACACTGCTTAAATTGTATCCCCAAATAATGATGCAAATGCCCCAAATCTGACATCTCAAAAGAGGCATTCAAATCAGCCTTAAAATCAGCAATATGACTCTCATTTGGTCCTGTGAGCAGCATGTCATCGACATAGAGAGCAATGATTAGATGTACACCATCCACACGTTTAACATACAAAGTGCTTTCTGTTGGACTATTCTGAAACCCATGTGCAGTCAAATATTCATGTATTTTTTCATACCAAGCTTGTGGAGCTTGCTTTAAACCATATAAAGCCTTTTTTAACCTGCACACTTTGTTTTCCTGCCCTCTTTGAACAAAACCACGAGGCTGCGATACATACACCTCCTCATGCAAATCTCCATTTAAGAACGCAGTCTTTATGTCCAGCTGATGTACATTCCAACCATTATGAGCTGCTAATGCACAGATGCTACGAACAGTGGTCATACGACATGTGGGAGCAAAAGTCTCATCAAAATCAATGCCCTTCTCTTGAGCATAACCTTTTGCAACAAGCCTAGCCTTATGGCGATCCACTGTGCCATCAGGCTTACGCTTCAATTTGTATACCCACTTAGTGCCAATGGCCTTCTTGCCAGGGGGCAAGTCACATAAAGACCATGTACTATTCTTCATAATAGCATCGTATTCTGCTTGCATAGCAGCCATCCAATTTTCTGAACTTTGTGCCTCATCAAATGAAACAGGCTCACTTTCATCGCACATACTAGAAACAGCCAATGCATAACAATCTGACGCATAAGAGGCACCATGAGAGCCAGAACGAGTGCGACTAGACAAAGGGGCATCCAACTTGCTGTCACGCAAAGTCTGCACCAGCCATCTAGGCATGTTCCTAGAGCCCTCAATCTCTTGTCTCTCATCCTCAAGTGCATCATGCACATCTGCATCAGATATAGGCTGATCTGTGCCATCATTTAAAACCTGCATAGGCTGAAAAACTGCCTCATGAGGTATTGCACTTGACTGTGCACCACTGAAAAGAGGCAACAATGTATCATAGACATCACGTGAGCTGATATCTGTCTCCTTAGTACATGAAACCAAGGGCTGAACTGCATCTTCCACAAATACAACATCACGGCTAACCAAAATGCGGTTTGTCTGTGGATGATACAAACGATAGCCTTTGCTCTCAGCACTATATCCAACAAAAATACATTTGACAGCTTTGTCATCCAATTTTCTGCGATGTTGCACAGGCACTAATGCATATGCCAGGCAACCAAAAACACGTAAATGGCCAACAGATGGCTTGCGGCTATGCCAAGCCTCATATGGAGTGACAACCTGTAATGCTTTGGTGGGACACCTGTTTAGTACATAAGTGGCACACATGACAGCCTCAAGCCAAAAACCATGTGGTAGACTTTGACTCTTAACCATACATCTTGCCATTTCCATGAGAGACCTGTTTTTTCTCTCAGCCACACCATTTTGCTGTGGTGTATACGGCACTGTACATTGGTGTTTTATCCCACGCTCAGCCAGAAATGCATTAAATTCTGAAGACATATACTCCCCCCCTCGATCTGAACGGAGGGTGCCCATCTTACTTTCTGACACATTTTCAGCCATAACCAAAAACTGTTTGAAGCACAAAAACACTTCGGACTTTGCCTTCAAAGGATATACCCATGCATGCCTGGTAAAATCATCAATGAAAGTCACGAAGTAAAGGTAGTTTCCAAATGATGGAGTTTGCATGGGACCACAAACATCACTGTGAACAAGCTGCAATCTGCGTTCAGCTCTCACTGATTTATCTTTGGGAAAGGAAGCACGCTGCATTTTACCCAATATGCAGCCCTCACAAACATGCTTGACAGGTGCCTCAAGCTTAGGCAAAGAAGACACCATTTCAGATTTCTGCAGGCGCAGCAAACTTGCAAAATTCAGATGACCAAAACGTGCATGCCACAGTTTTGCATTTGAAATAGCCTGCGTATCCATAATAGCACATGCTGAATCCTCTACACATTTGCCATCCATATTGAGCTTATACAGCCCTCGACATAGTGAACCAGATGCTACAATGATGTCACCACAAGAGAGATCATGAACAGTACATCTGTCATCCACAAATTTTACAACCAAACCTGTTTTGGCAAATGCGGAGACTGACAGCAGATTCTTTTTGATCCCTGGCACATACAATGCATCAAAAAGTGTAAAGGTGTTGCAATTTGCAACATTCAGCACAATCTGTCCAACTCCTTTAACGGGATAAGAGGAGTTATTGGCACAAG
>NC_141061.1:3927024-4072024 GCF_041138505.1 Cibotium barometz
GGCTCCCCCGTCTTGCGTCGAGCACCACCCCATCGAGGGCCACGCGCCGCACTGCCGGGGACCAAGCCCATTAGGTCGACCGTAGCCCGGTTCCGGCTAGGCATACACGGGTTCGAGACCCTCTGTATCGATATAAGCCGCACATGAGGTCTCGGGGCGGTCCCGAGAGGGGCCAACAGGGGGTGACGTGGGGCGGTCCTGGGGGGCCGACGGGGCCATGCCGGGCGCGTCTCAGGTCGTCGACTTGTTTTATCTCAAAGTTGAGGTTGTTGTTCTAACTCAAAGTAATCATTGTTTAGTCTTTAAATTTGTTAAATGTTTTGTAGGTCACTTTTGCTTCAACTAAATATAGAGTTAGTTTAGTTATTTCCCCACAGGACCCACCAGGCACCCCCCGGGACTGCCCTAGCATGCCGCATGACCGCCCCACCCCGCCCCCGTTGGTGGTGGAACTCAGGACCCCAAGGCACCCCGTGTGACCACCACACCCCGCCCCCGTCGGCCCCCACGGGACCTCCTCGATGGCCCTCGCGACCCCCCTGGCAGCTCGCGTTCTTGCCTTGCCGCGCCCACGTTGAGCTCCACGGGACCCTCTTGGCGTCCCTGGCCCCCAGGACCGCCCCAGCATGCCACATCACCGCCCCATTCGGCCTCCCATCTCGGCGCCATGTCATGGAGTCTTTATCAATTGTAGAATAAAAGGGCCTCATACGAGCAGGGAACCCCCTCTTAAAGCCCAAATTGATATTCAAGGTGCTGATGCAGATTACACCATTTGAGTCTACAAGAATAATTTTACCACAAGACTACTCTAATATAGAATCAAGGTGGCAACCATATGTACCATACCCTCTCTGAGCCTCGATGCCAAACTTATAAGAGTTGCTACCAATGGGAGGAGAGTGCGCCTTATGGGAAAATGTGGCACGGCACACAAAATTGGCAAACTCGCACTTAGTCGACTTGCTGGAGATCCACATTGTTACATTTATGATCAGTTATTGTTTCCACAGGTGGCAAAAATATCCAATGCTTTCGTAGGTGGTGAAAGCATCCAATGCATACAAGGGGTGGATATACCATAATAGAAATAGATGATACCAACCCCACCTAGAAGATTTTGGAATACAGCCTGATTGGCGCAAGGAGTACCTCACATTGCCAGAATAGTACCAATGCTCCACACCAACACAGTGAGTGGAACCATAGTGAGGCAGACAATATATTCTCTAGATACTCTTTTCCCCATGTTGATATTCCCACCAACACTCTCGACCCTGAGGAGTTGCCGGCAACAAATTTATCTCCACTTACCGGGCAACAAATCTATCTCCACCCAGGTAGCTTGATGAGGTACATAATCTACCCCCTCGAGATTATTTACAAGCTTTCACTAATGAAAATGTCATGGAGTCTTTATCAATTGTAGAATACAAGGACCTCATGCGAGCAGGGAACCCCCTCTTAATGCCCAAACTGATGTTCAATGTGCTGATGCAGATTACACCATTTGAGGCTACAAGAAGAATTTTGCCAAAAGCCTACTCTAATATAGAATCGAGGTGGCAACCATATGTACCATACCCTCTTTAAGCCTCGATGCGAGACTTATAAGAGTTGCTACCAATGGGAGGAGAGTGGGCCTTGTGGGAAAATGTGGCACGGTACACAAAATTGGCAAACCCACACTTAGTTGATCTGTTGGAGATCCAAATTCTTACATTGATCAGTTACTGTTTTTGCATGTGGCAAAAACATCCAATGATTTTTGTAGATGGAGAAAGCATCCAATGCATACAAGGGGTGGATATACCATAATCAAAATAGATGACACCAACCCTCGCCTGAAGATTTTAGAATACAGCCTCGCTGGCACAAGGAGTGCCTCACATTGCCAGAATACAGATTTCAGTACCAATGCTCCACACCAACATAGTGAGTGGATCCACTATACATGCCAATCAAGCGAAGGCTCACTCCAGTACATTTCCATGAAGCAAAGCAAAGGGATTCACATGTATGTTACAACTTCCCTCAATTCTTGCCCCATTAGCATTCTCGGGTACAAGCAGTCAAAGGAATTAGATGCTAACATGGATACGAGCATGGTGAAGAATCCCAGATCTAGATATAGTGGCTGCCATCAGATTTTTAAAGTTGATCATAGTTCTCATCAATCAACCAAAGGAAAGATATGATGCAAAACAGCCGTGCTTTGATATGAACAGAGGCCCGAATGAATGAGGGATGATGCTCTATTATCATCGTCTCATGTGTCTACCAGGGTACATGCATGTCACATTCAAAGATATGATAGACATCGGGTTCTAGACATCACAATCCGCATTTAGAAGAACCCTCAAAAAGCTTCAATCACACCATAACTTGTACAGACATGATTTCGTCGACTAGGTCTTTTGACCTAGGTAAGAGGTTCTGAGACGATAGAACCTACATCAGGTAGGGGGGGATGTTAATCCCATTTTGGATTAACAAAGATGTTTCTCCCATTGAGGACATTAATAAGAGTTATGTAAAGGCACTATAATTGTTGTACATTATGAGATACTGGCCATCCAAGGCTTTAGTTAGTAAGTTTTGGGCACCCAAGTCTGAATAAGGGCTAGTTATATGTAAGGCAATTTCTCATAATGGAAGGACATAATCCCCCTTTGTGATATGAGAGCTCTTATCTTGTCTTGTGTATGAGAGAGAGAGAGAGAGAGAGAGAGAGAGAGAGAGAAAGTGTGTGTGTACTCTGGTGCATGCGCCTCTTCCATGCTTGTGTTGTATGAGAGAAAGATAGAGAGAGAGTGTGTGTGTGTTTGTGTGTTCTCTAGTGCATGTGCCTCTTTCATGCTTGTGTGTGGGAGAGTGACAGAACGATTACCTTGCATTGTGGTGTGAGCAACTCTGCAGTGACATAGTGGAGGTGGAGATTGGAGGATTGGAGCTTCTACAAGTGAGCTTAGAGATCCTCAAGGGATGTGAGCTCAGAACATTGGTAAAAGTACCCTACGACGCTTTGTTGCCTATTTCTTCTTCCATTTGTGAATATGTGGAGTTCTCTTGGGAGGTGCAGTAGGCCATAACAATTATCTTGGAAGCAATCCTAAAGGATGAGATAAACCAATTAGTAAGAATGGACGATATTCAATTAGAAGAATTTCTTGATAGGATATATCCTACAATACTTTGTATTGTACAGCCTACTGTATGTTGGAGCGGAGACAAAGGTAGCAACATGCACACAAACACAACAAAGAAGGTGGAGATAGAGAGAAGCACAACACTCAAAGAAAATTGATGAGAATGAGAGAAGTACAAGTGAATCTCTCAACAGCTCAAGGTGGCATGCTCCATGTGTGGATGTTCCACTTTTGAAGCACTTTTTCATGATAGAAGAGGACTTCCATGACAAGTACGGACTCATCTTGACAGGGATGAATCCACACGAGTTGACCAGCAAAGACGTTCTGGAGACGACTTGTGGCTGACCGTCTTCAAGGAAATCAAGCAAGAGAATGAAAGCATAAAATTTCGCCACATCAGATCCATTTTCTTCAAAGACATGTGGTTATTGCATTTCAAGGTGTAACAAGAAGCTCCTCAGAACATTGAGCTAGCACTATACTTTGCAAAAGGATTTACGTTAGAATTTGGTACTAGTAGCATTCCCAAGGAAGAAAGGAAGACTGCATGGGCTGAATTTGCAAGAGGGTTTACGTTAGAATTTGGCACTAGTAGCATTCCCAAGGAAGAAAGGAAGACTGTATGGGCTGAATTTGCAGAGAGAAACATCTCTAGGCTGAGCAAGGACAACAGCCTAGACCAAAAAAAATGACGATGTAACACTTGTTTTTAATGAGGCACATAGAGTTTTGTCTTGCAAAGTGGGGAGCATGTAGAGGATTTGGAAACATCTACCATGCACAAATGCTTATAGCAAGATGTAAGCTGGAAGAGGCCTATCTGATTTTAGCTTAATCACTAAGTGGAAGGTTGAAAATGCAAAGGAGATGCTAGATACTCAGAAGTTGCGATTATTTCGATTAAAGGAAATGTTGGAGTAAAATGCAAAGGTAAATATTGCGGTTGATGAAGCTAAAAGGAAGCTCTATCAAAGTGAGGGAGTTGTACCAGCAATAAACAAGTTGTGAGAAGAAATTGAAAGGCATAAGAATGAACCAAGTGTTGCCACCGATGAGGTATCAAGCAAAATCTAAAGGTCCAAATTCACATGTTGCAGTTTAGCAAGGGCCTCCTATTAGATGGGAGTCAAATGGACACCAGAGCTTGGACCTTGAGCTACATCTTTCTAGTGCAAAGGTATGTGTTGCATGTCATTGATTGTTTATATACAATGTTTGCCTCAAGGTTGTATATTTTAAGCACGCTCTTGTAGATAAAGTTGGAGTCCATAAAGGCAAAGTTGGAGAAGGTATAGGTGCATATGGAGTTAATTATACAGACATGTCGAGGCTCATTATTAATAGCAGGCAGCACATTATATTCCTTCCTCCCATTTCGAAGGTCCCTAGTACCGACACCAAATCCATGATGGACAATGAATGCCATTTACATGGATTTGGCTTTGCAGAGGATGATGTGGTGGGTACCATATCATGTGTTTTACACTGTTGTGTATGATCATAAATTCCTAGGAGCCTAGAACCATCATGCATCCAAGTAATCTTGAATGCGGCAAAGTCAATGGTGGTGGGTTCAATACCGCAGCAATCAAAATTGAGATGATGTTTTTTTGTACCTTCATAATATAAATATTCACATCAAATAGAAATGGTCATGTGCTTGTACTTTTACTGATGTACCAATTGGCAATTATTCCTTTCTATATTTCAACGGGTACACTAACTAGTGGCATGTCCCCCTAGCAACAAGCACCCTAACCAGTGGCTAGTGGCTAGGTGCCACTAGCTAGTGACAAGGGTGAACCATAGTGACCTGGGTACACTGATACTTTACCAGGGATCACAACTAGTGTGACTAAGGGTCATTACTAGTGACCTGGGTGCACCCTACTCACTAACTAGTAACTTGGGTGCACCCCAATCACTAACTAGTGGTTGAGGGTCACTAACTAGTGACCTAGGTACCTCAATCACTAACTAGTGACTTGGGTGCACTAACTAGTGACCTAGGTACCTCAATCACAAACTAGTGACTTGGGTGCACTAACTAGTGACTTGGGTCACTAACTAGTGACCTAGGTACCTCAATCACAAACTAGTGACTTGGGTGCACTAACTAGTAATTGGGGGTCACTAACTAGTGACCTAGGTACCTCAATCACAAACTAGTGACTTGGGTGCACTAACTAGTAATTGGGGGTCACTAACTAGTGATTGGGGTGCACCCAAGATACTAACTAGTGATTGGGGATCACTAACTAGTGATTTGGTTGCATTCCACTCACTAAGTAGTGTCTTGGGTGTATCCCAATACATAACCATTAACCTGGGTGCACTAACTAGTGACCTGGTGCACCTAATGACTAACTACTAGTGACCTGGTGCACTAACTAGTGATCTGGGTGCACTGACTAGTGGGTCATTAACTAGTGACCTGGTGCACCCAATCACTAACCAAGTCACTAGTTGCTTAGTACTAGCGGGTTAAGTAGTGACCTGGTGCACCCAATCACTAACTAGTGATTTGGGTGCACTAGTGACTTGGGGGGTAATTAAGTAATAATATGGGTGCACCAATAACTTGAGTGCACCAACTAGTGGTGTGGGTGCACTAACTAGTGGTTGGAGGCTCACTAATAACCTCGGTGCACTAACTAGGAGTGGGGGTCACTAATAAGTGACATAGGTGCACTTACTAATTCTAATTAGTAAGTGGCCTAAGTGTACTTACTAATTCTAATTAGTGACCTAGGTGCACTACCTAGGGAGTCAATGCATTACCTAGTGACTTACCTAAGTGTACTTACTAATTCTAATTAGTGACCTAGGTGCACTACCTAGGGAGTCAATGCATTACCTAGTGACTTACCTATAGTAAGTCGTCTTACACATTTCCACTAGATAGTGACTAGTAACAAAAGTGCACTTTCTACTACTAATTAGTGACCAAGCTGCACTAGGTAGTGAGCTTCCACATTAAATAGTTACCAACCTACACTATATACTGCACATTTACACTAGGTGGTGCCTTGGGATCTCTAACTAGTGATCTACCTGCACTAACTAGTGCATATTTTGACTAGGTAGTGACTTGGGACTAGTAACTAGTGACTCCATGCACTATCTGTACTGATCTATGTGCACTAATGAACTATTGCACATATCACTAGTTTATGGGGTCAAGTACGTGTTGACCTTGTGTATTAACTAGTAACATTTGCCAAGTACGTGTTAACCATGTACATTAACTAGTAACATTGGCCACTAAGTAGTACAGTACCACAAGTAAACTAGTGCACTAACTAGTGAGCTGTAAATAGTGAATGTGCACTATCTAACAATGGTTGATAACGACTACATATTATTAAGTAGCAAATTATTGAATTTCTAACCAACCGTGTGTGCAAGAGGGAGTCCAAGTGCAAGAATGTCGAATCCATTCATCTTTTGACATGAGATACATGTATTGCAGGACGTGCAAGAACAAAGTCCTACGCAATGTAAAGTTGCAAGACTATGTCTCTCGCATGGCAATCCCCAAGTGCTCTACACATAGAGTACAAACCATAGTGCCATCGGAATGTAGAAACTCTATAACAAGTACAAAGGCTGACTCCACAAGCATCTCCCTAAATACATTCCATCAAGGAACCACATCCTTAGTCTTGGAGAGATCAAGATTTGTCGAAAAATCTGCCCACACCAAGCGCAGGTCTCCAAGGCTAACATACACGTTCATGGTTCCCGACCTAGTCATAGTGATCCCATGAATCATGACGATAGTGCAAGATTCTTGGAACAACATAACATTTAAGTGGATTGCAAACTACATAACTACAAATGGAGAGAGTGACTGGCATGGGTAAGAAATCATATATGTGTTTTTGCTTTCCCAAAAGTGCGAGATGGAGGTGATCAATGTCCACCTCTTTTGAATTGAAGTCTTCATTTTGACAAGACCAATCACATGTTATTCCTAATGTTCAAATAATAAAATTATGTTAAAAGACAAAGATGCTAAGCTCACTTATTAAATCCCAATAGGTCTATGTCGCCTTCCTTTGGACTCTCCCACACATACTCTTTGTACTCTCACCACTCTGGCTCATCTGCTCATCCTCATGGGTGTTGAAAATACAAGTGAATAGGGTGTGTGTGGGAACAAGCTCTTGGTTAGAGTCTGTAAAAGAGGAGATTTAATTGTGAAAGAACCTGTGAAAAGGTTAGGAGAATCTACTGGGAGAGAATAATGGGTAGCATGAGGGAATTTAGGAGTGTGGAGATATTCTGGGAGATATTCAGGGAAAAGAGAAGAGGTGGAGAGAATCAGGCAAAAGGTGGAGATATTCTGGGAGTGAATCATGGAGAAATCAATGGGATTTGATGCTTGATGTAAACACTATAAATTGAGGCATAGCCCTAATGAGAATTTGCTGGTTTTTGAGTATCCATGCCTACATTAATCTATCTGCTAATTATTCACTAATTACGTCTTAATCATTTCTTAATCACTTTGTTAATCATGTTGATTCTAGTGTATGATCCACCCTAGCTCATCATTATGCTCAAATTTCAACATGGTATCAGAGCCATGCCTAGAATCAACCAGATTTATGAGCCCATTAGTGAATTAATCAGGATTAGTAAAATAATTAGCAAAAAATCAATTTTTTAGTAAGCTTTCACTCTTCCCCTTCACCCCCAGCCAGTGGAGGGTCTCTAGCATCTAGCACAGTTAAAATTAGGTCTTGTGCTTCTAACACAAGCTAGCTAAGGTCCTTTGGAATAACTCCCCTTTGCTGAGTTAGAAGCTTCATTAGTGTCAATCAACACTATTAGTGCTCATAAGCACATTTTGAAGCCCATCCACTCCACGCAGCAAACCGCCGGCGGAAGCAGCGAATTTTTGCTAATTAGCAGGCGCCGTTTTTTTGTAGCAGTTTGAAGATTACCACTTGCTCAGTTCAAATGTCTTCAATTCCTCTTAGCACAAAGGGTAATCAAGCATGCTCTACAAGCTGGTGAAGACAGAAATCAATTTCATCAAGTCTACAGTGAGATCCAAGCTCTTCATCAAATCTGCAGGTGACTTTGGTAAAACAGAGATTAACCTTTCATTATTTGGTCAAATCTTGTGTTTCTTGGCTTAATCCTCTACTAGACTCATTGCTATTGATGCCTTTGAAAGCATTTGAGCTCATTTGAAGTGGAAGGCACCAGATCTGAGCTCCCCGCATACTCTGTTTTCTGCACACAAACCAGAGCATTAATTTGCTAATCAATGATTAATCAGTGCTAATCACTATACTTTGGTGCAATTGAGGGTTCAAATTAACCATTAGGTATCTGATACAGATCCCTATAACTTCAGATTTCAAATCGGAGTTGGTTTGATACTCCAACCATCCCGTACAAATTGGTTACTCTCAATTTAATGTAATTTCTGGTAAAATTGTGCTGATAAATTTGTGAAAATCATCATTTGGCATTCAAACCTTGGTTAATGCCTGTAAATCTCACTCAAATTCAAGATTATTCACAGCCAGAGTTGCATTTGGAATGTGCATAAGAATGAATGCTATACGCATTATGTATTGGGCACATTTTATCAGTGTAAAAATGGGAACAGACACTGCCCTTGTCCAGATTAAGGCAAGAGGTAAGACCTCCCACATAAATTTGGGTTTGCATTGCATAATGATACAAAATAAACATAAAAAGCCCAAAGGAACTATCAGCAAAACATTGAAACATGTTGCTCACATAGAGCAAAAAGACCTGACGGACGAGCTCATGGCCCCACCATGGAAGCAGAAGAATATCTCTTCCCAAGAAGAGGATCCACACCGAGAAGAAGACCTGAAGGAAGACATGGACACGAGAAGAGAAGCTGCCACGAGAAGAGAAGCTGCCCCAAGAAGACTGAAAGAAGAGACGGACGCGTGGAGAGATGCTGCCACGACAAGAAGACTAAAGACAAGAGAAGATGTGAGGCTCCAAAGAGTGAGGAGCCATGTGAAAATCTCAGAGAGAGAGAGAGAGAGAGAGAGAGCCCACAACCCAATGTAACCTGCCCCAATAAAGTAAAACCACCTCTGAGCCACCGATGATGTAGGCCACGTGGTAGATGTATGTGTGAGCACTTTAGTCAAGGTCGCAGGCAACTATAGTAAGCCTTGGACACATAGAGAGAGAGAGTGTCAAGGACTATGGGTTTAGGGACTTGAGGCACTGGTCGCGGACTGTCAAGTAAGAGAGAAACTTGATACAGGGTCCAGGTGTGCTGAGATAACTTGAGGGGAGGAGTAGACACTGGTCGCGGACTACCAAGTAAAGGGGAGGCAAACTTGGTATAGGGTCTAGGTGTTATAGGATTATTCACTTGAGGGGAGGTGTTGAAAATACAAGTGAATAGGGTGTGTGTGGGAACAAGCTCTTGGTTAGAGTCTGTAAAAGAGGAGATGTAATTGTGAAAGAACCTGTGAAAAGGTTAGGAGAATCTACTGGGAGAGAATAATGGGTAGCATGAGGGAATTTAGGAGTGTGGAGATATTCTGGGAGATATTCAGGGAAAAGAGAAGAGGTGGAGAGAATCAGGCAAAAGGTGGAGATATTCTGGGAGTGAATCATGGAGAAATCAATGGGATTTGATGCTTGATGTAAACACTATAAATTGAGGCATAGCCCTAATGAGAATTTGCTGGTTTTTGAGTATCCATGCCTACATTAATCTATCTGCTAATTATTCACTAATTACGTCTTAATCATTTCTTAATCACTTTGTTAATCATGTTGATTCTAGTGTATGATCCACCCTAGCTCATCATTATGCTCAAATTTCAACAATGGGCACTATCCTCATCATTATCATGATTGTCAACCCCTTCCCACTCTGACCATGACCTCTTTTTGGGCATTGCTATCACGGTCGTGGTGGATGATGGAGGTGTGTTTTCATTTAGCTTCTAGCCCTTTTTCTTGGGTCGCTACTTGGTGGCCAATTTCTTGCCCTTTTCCTTGATTTCTACTCAGTGAGAGGCTTCTTGCCCTTCTTTTATCCTACATCCAACCCATTTAGCAACTACAAACTCCCTAAAAATGAACTTCATAGTTCATACAAACATGCTACCGCACACAATGCTACTTACTCTAAACCTGCTCAGCCTTGCTACTAAGAGGAAACTATCCCTCTAGGTAGTCTATCCACCATGGGCACAATATCCAAGTGGCCTTGCCCTATAGCTTGTCAATCAACTCCACAGGGTACAATCCCATCTCCTCTCTCTCTGAATGCACCCATGCATCTGAAGGGTGCTTGGGAATACATATCCAATTACACAGACAACTTCTCCACCACCTAATATAGAAACATTTGAATACTCATTTAATACAATAGACTAACAAGTCTATGAGCACATAGTATTGTGGCAGGCTCCTACATACTTGTACAAGAGGCGTGCCATCCATGACCAGTGTGGTTGCTGGTCAGGATCCAGGGTGGCACACACATTTTCCATTTCCACCTACGAATGCCTTTTCAAAGTGTATCTTCCTAAAATGTTTGAGGGCATCTGTGATACCCACCCCAGAGTCGGGGGATTTTTTTAGGCAAGCAATTACAGGCGAGCATAAACCCAATATAGCGAGCAGTTTTTTAATAATGGGGGGATCTCAGTCTATTCTCTCTCTTTGTTTGTCTGTCTCTCTTTCTATTTCTCTCTCTTTCATCTCTCTCTCTCTCTTTCATCTCTCTCTCTCTCTCTCTCTCTCTCTCTCTCTCTCTCTCTCTCTCTCTCTCTCTGGGCCATCAGGGCACCGACCACGCTCCTAATAGGGAGTCACCCACTGATAGAGCAGTCATCTTATGTCGTGCTCGTCGGCCACGCCCACCAAGATCCTGACCACAACATCTTCACCATCACCAAATCAGAGCCATTATTGCTCGGCATCGGAGGCGCCTACCTTGCTTCTATGAACTCTCCATTCTAGACAACCCCATGGCAGAGATATTTGATCTAAGGAGAGGGCAACACTTCAACTGATCAGCATACATGGATCTACCTGATATACATTTTCTAGTATTTTCTACTCAATATCATCTCGGAGTCTTACAATTCTGTTCTTATAACTGTAAGACAATCAATTTATTGTACTTTTTAGTCTCATTTAGTTGTTCTCTTTGATGAGACACCAACTTCAGATGTACTCTCAGTTTTGGTCTCATAGGCCATTATGGCCTCTTAGAGACGTTAATATATCATTTTCATTTCTCTCTCTCTCTCTCTCTCTCTCTCTCTCTCTCTCTCTCTCTCTTTGTCTATCTCTCTCTTTCTCGTTCTCTCTCTCTTTTATCTCTTAGTCTCTCTCTTTCTGCCTCTCTCCCTATTTTTGTCTTTCTTATCTATCTCTCTCAATCTGCCAGTAGCAAAATAAATTTATTCCAATAAAATGATACAAGCTCAAATAAGCATTACTCCATTGAAATTGTTCCAATAAAATGAAACCCCAAAACATTTTTACACATCCCATACATCTCTAAAGTTAAATTAGGAACATAAGTTGTCCACTAAACCAATTTAGGATAGGTTCGTTCTCTACATAGACATTCAGATACCTCCCCTTCTGTCAAAATTGGTTGGTGAATAAATATATTTTCATTTTGGCTCAATCCCATGACTCTCATATGTAAAAGTACAAGTGATTGCATGCCAAGTGGGGTTTTTGCTGGTTGACCCTTTCCAAAAAATCTGGACATGAGCATGATGGATGCATTTTTATATGCACATCATAACTTCCCACATGAGAACCTTCTCCAAAATTCTCAATGGTGAAAGCCTCATGTTTGGAAGATTGAAACACCTGCACTTGTGTAACTTGTGCATTTATGCCTAGTGCTTTCTTGATCCTTTTTGCAGCTTCCTCTGAAATGCCTGTTCTGTATCTTGTGCGACGACCATCTCATGACATATTATGTTTTAATGTGTTTGTCTCTCCTCTAGGCACTTCTGGTTGACTTGAGCTCAATGGAGTTTGTTGCTCCCTTCCTAATGGCTTCCTCTGTAAGTTATACCCTGTAATAAGCACCAATGCATATACCTCCTCAACTGTCAGATTTGTGCCTTCAACCATTGGCCATATAGTAAGCACATTGCATGGGGGATGGTCAATGTTCTTGTCCACAACCCATGTATGCATGATGTCATTATTGCAAAACCACATAATTTGACTAGTTTTCCCAGTAGCATGGGACCTTGTTGAAAAAAAAAGATGGTGCATGTACTCTTTTTGCACATCGTACAATCATGCGACCACACTTACTACTACCTATATAACCCAAACACTTTACTCTGCTGCCCTTTGGAGTTCTCCTAATTGCCCAAAATGTCTTGTGTATGGGTGCTTCCTTTATGATTCTGTCACTCAATTAATTTCTTGTGTCCACATCTTCATCCATGAAGGCTATTTTCCTGCGATGTCCAATAGACTTCCTATCGCTAACGTGCATGTTGTACTCAGGTCTATGATTAGCATCATCATCCACATCAATTACATTACATTGTTGTCGCTTGTGTCGGGCTAGTTCCCAATCACCTGCCAAAGGTGTTGGGGCCTTGTACATAGGTGTGCATGTAGTGTTACTCTTTACTGTCCTTACAACTTGTGTTGGGCTTGGAGTATGTGCATTTGCCCTCTCAATGAGCTTTTCAAGACTTAGACCTGCTCCAATATGCTTGCCCATCATGTATGAATTTTGCTTTGCACTCTGTAATAAAGCATTATCCATGTCTAATACACCATTGTAGGGTGTTATTTTTTGTTTGAAACCCTCCCGGCTAACGAGCTTCCATGTTTAGACTCTGGTGTACATGACTTATCATCGCTCTTCTCCACCTATGCAATAGTTAGAGACATATTAGAAACATCAATAAAGACACTGATTTTAAAGACAATGGTTCTTATACATACTGAAATCATTACATTGTCCCAATGTGCAATATGTACTTTCCACCAACTCAGACAAAGATCCATGGCAGGTATATCTGAATCTTTTACATTTCCACTATGCCACCATTGTCGGATAAGTCGCCCTTGAGCTAGTGCAGCCTTTTTTGTTGACTCGGTCCGCCACTTCTCGCACATGCTCTTATGCACGCCTTGGAAGGCCTTTATAACATACTTTGCGATATGTATATTTAGTCTTTGTGCTCGATGAAATAAACCTGAGCGTTCTCGACCTTTCATTTCTTGTCCTTCATTGTAGACTTCTCTAATGGCATTCCAATTTTCTTGGGCTTCATCTGCCACCATGAAACCAAAGTAGTCTGCCTTTTCAAATCCATGTGCCACCATGACATTATTTATGCACTCCCAAAACAATACTTGGGAAGTCTTGTCCTCCTCTTTCATCTCACAAGTTGCAATAGTTAGAAGCTCCTGCAAGTTGCAACTAAAAGTCAATATGCTAAAAGAGGTAATAACAAAAAACTTTTTTTTTCAAAATAGCGAAAAGCCATTGTTACTACCTTGGATCATAAACATGACAAGCCATTGTTACCCAATCCATGATGCGTCTAGTGTGGTCAAATTGGATCCAAGCTCTTCTTAGATCACCATTCCCCTGAATGCCTCATTCTATTGACAACACCTGAGGCTGATCCCTTTAGTAGAAATCTTGAAAACAAAACAACGTTTAGTTTCATTCCCTTGACCTGGAAATCAGCTCCCATGGAAGAAGTCATAATTGCAATCCCTCTTCAAACGTAGCAAGTCATCATAGCCAAATGATGACTTAGGTGGTCCTTGGCATGCATGAGCTACCGACCTTCAAAACCTAAAAGAAAGGAAATTTTGATCACTTTGTATATATGGCCTTAACAAATACTTCTCTAATTTAACTCACCACTTGTTCTCAACTAGCGGGCCGAGTTGCTGGCTTTTTGCAATAGTGACAATTGAGCTTTTCATCATTAATGGCTAGGACACCAACTTCACAAGTTTTCTTTATGCACCCTTTGAAACTAATGTCATTAGGGAAGCCATTGTTCAAATATCAAGGGCATGTGGTGTGCAAACAATGCATTTCGCCAATGCAATGGCTTATCCTACACACCCCTGGAAAGTTGACATTCGATGTGGTTGCCTTTGTCCACATGTAGCCATCGTACTTATGATCCATACCATCCATGCTTGCTTCTGCAGAACCCATGGTGGCAGGAAACTCAAATATTACATCCCCATCATAGAATCTAGGAAGCTCATTCACCTTAAACACCTATGGTATACACCTCACCAACTTTGTCAAAGTGTTCTTTTTCCTCATGTTCAATAAGAACTCTACAATTCTTTTCAATTTCGAGGGTGAAAGTACTTCATGGTTGGGTAATTGGGTGTATAGAGGCACTACATCTAATAGAGTTATCTTTTGTAGCACACTATCATCAAAATTTGTTAAACTTTCAATATTCACATAATTAGAGGTACCAATCGATGTATTGTCTTTTGAGATTACACATACCTCATATGTAAGAGATATCAGGTCATCAAGGAGGTAGAGCTCCTTGCCTTCTATATCTTGAAGTGGAACAAGGGCAGCACGTGTCTCTTTATCTTCTGTGATTGTAATCGCCTCTAAGCCCTTGAACTGTGAAGGTAAACATTTTCGAATAAGAAATTCTTTGTTCACAAAGCCTTTGCCATTGCTTAAAGGCACCCTCATCTCACATGTACCATTATTGGGGAAAATAAGCAGAGCCTCCATAATAGAGATAGAGAGAGAGATGTGTGTGTGCGAGAGAGAGATAGTGAGGGATGTGTGCATGTGTGTGAGAGAGAAAAAGAGAGAGAGAAGCACTAGTTAGGAGGTCCTAAATAAATAATTACCAAATATAATTTATGTTATCATTTTTATTAGGGTTAGGGTTAATGTTAACCATTTTTAACTTCAGTGTTAAAAAGTAAAAAATTTAAAATTGTATTTTTTGATAAAAAATATTTTTACATTTTTTATTATTCTTTTGTTTCACTTTGCCCATGAGCTTGGTAACTGATGTTATAGAGTAAACATGATGAAACAAAAGAGAGAGAATATGTTTCACGACTTATTTTTGGTGCTGGTGCTGGTGTTCTCTCCCCTCCTTGCAATTTTACAAAATTTAAATAGAAGTTTTTAAACCCAAGTCCTCAATAATTTTACAAAATTGATTAACTGCTTCACCAAGGCTAAAGGCACAATGATGAGGAGAAATTGTAAAATAATTATAGTTAAGTTCCATATAGAATCCAATGGGGAGTTGAGTATTAGATAATTATAGGTTGAGTGAATATCTCTCTTTCTCTCTCTCTCTCTCTCTCTCTCTCTCACACACACACACACACACACACACACACACACACATGAAAGCTAATATGTGCTTTTGTTGCATGCATGGATCAACAAATATAAGCATCCGTGTGTGTGTGTGTGTGTGGGGTGTGTGTGTGTGTGTGTGTGTGGATCCAAGCGTATGAAGCACCTCTCTCTCTCTCTCTCTCTCTCTCTCTCTCTCTCTCTCTCTCTCTCTCCCCTTTTTCTTGTGTGTTCTACGCAATGTTAAGAGGAGGGTGCTAGAGCACAAGGTGGAGAGAATATTGGCCCTCCCTTTCTTACTATTGGTGGCCGAGAATATTGGTTTCCCCTTTGTTACTATTAGTGGCCAAGAATTTTGGTTTCCCCTTTCTACACATATGATTTTTTACAATTAGGGACTAGGGAGAAGGCTACACAATGTTAAGAGGAGGGTGCTTTAGAGGGCTAGGTGGAGAGAATATTAGTTCTCCCTTTGTTACTTTTGAAGGGGTCAAAGGTGTAGGAAGGTCCTTATCTTTATGATGCTAAGAGCAAGAGGGAGGGCCTCTCTCTCTCTCTCTCTCTCTCTCTCTCTCTCTCTCTCTAAGGCACAGAGAAACAAAATAGGGTAACAATAAAACTTGTAAGAGACTTGTTTTATCATGCTCTTGACCACTTTTAAATCCTCATGTGCTCTTTGTCCTTGCATGCATCTCTTTATAATTTTTCTTGCTCTTATCCATAAGTCCAGTTTTTCATTTCTCTTGATTCAAAAAGGTAGAATTCAAAAACCTTTACTCTTTATTAAATATCCATCCTATTTATCGTTCCTCTTCCTTGGGTGGTGTAACATCCCCCACCAAAAATTTATCATTCTCGTTACTTCATAGTCATGGTATTGAAGAGTAAGAAAATCTAATATGAACATGTTAGAAGCTTTCGTGTGTGTGTGTGTGTGTGTGTGCATATGTCTATACATGTGTATGTGCATGCGCGCGCGCGCGCGCGCGTGTGTGTGTGTGTGAGAGAGAGAGAGAGAGAGAGAGAGAGAGAGAGAGAGAGAGTTATAAATTATAATGGCCTTTTGTTGAGGCATTGAGAATGGACCGAAGAATGGAAACATGGCTTAAGGAAGAGAGGTGTGTTATTAAGCAAAGGCTGTCCCGGATAAAAGTGCGGACGTTATGTTGGTAAAAGGCTAACCCAGATAAAAGGAGTTATGTTAGTAAGAGGGTGACGTGGCCCCTATGTGCCACATCATATTGCCAAAGTTCAACAATATGATGTGGCACATATAGGGGCCATGTCATCACATAGTTCCGCAATATGACATAGCCTTGATGAGGTTTTGACGGCCTGTATGCACGTTCTTCACATCCTGTAAAATTATATCAAGGGGATATGAGTGTCTATGTAAGGATGAAGCTTTTGATTCTAATTGACTGGTATTAGTGTTTGATGATGATGATATATGTTTTAAGTGGGCTCAGCTCAAGGAGTTTTGTATAAAAATATTATGCAAGTTGAAATATATGAACTAATGATTTGTGACATTTTTGTTTTTGCTTGTTACATAATTCTTTTAGATTGTATGCACGGGCGGTGATGTTGTTGGCCGGTGACGTGGCCTCTGACCCTGCCACATCATATTGCCAAACTTCAGCAATATGATGTGGCAGTCAGAGGCCCCATCAGCCTCCTCAACGTCTATAAGTGGAGAGCTAGCAAAATTAACCGAGCATTTTGTGTGTTCGTTTGTGTTTAGGCGTTGGTGTTCATTTTTTAGGCGTTCATTCAAGCGAGAGATTCAAGCGTTCATTCAAACGTTTTTCAAGTGTTCGTTTAAGCGTTCGTTTTTCAAGCGCTCACGTCAACCTCTAGACTCTTCACTCCTCATGTAATATTGTTGTTGAAGGTTGAGTTTTTGTTAAATGTTGACACATGGTTTGCTTCCCCAAATTAGGTGTCTTCATCTAGGGATGCACACACCAAATCACCTTCTGAGAAGTGATGCACCCACAGTTTAGAATCTGTTCTCAGAAATCTCATCATCCAAAAGTGAATTAAAAATACATTGAAAGAGGTAATTATGTATAATTTTTAACACTAAAATAAGCCCTAATTATGATTAATTTTCTTCACTAATATTATATTTAATGGAAGAATTAGAGAAATGGATATGTAAAGAAGGTAATGTCGTTAATGATCTCGAGCCAATTTCATGAGGAATTGTCAGCAAATTTTCATGCATTAGAGAAGGAAGAAAAAATCAGCAGTTTAAAATGAAATCTTATTAAATTAAATGCATAGAGTAGGGGCACTAATTAACCCACAAATTAGCCTGTTTATCACTAATTAATGCACAAATTAGCCTGTTTATCACTAATTAATGCACAAAGTGGAAGTCCAAAGCATAGACTAGGTTTACCTAGAGATTTTGATGACAACTTTCTACGGTAGAGAAGAGGGAAAGAGAGCTCCCAAAAGTGCCTAGAAGGAGGCACCTACTACTAGCTATATCTCCCCCTCTCATTTGTGTTTTCAGGGAATAGTAGGTATGTGAGGGTAGAAGGGAAAGTGGACACCTCACCTGATTCACTCTATAAACATGGCTTCCACACTGAAAGGATAAATGAAGAAATTTTATTCTATGCTCATATATAACTTGATTTCTTTTTTAGGAGGAATCATTCTGTGTGTGTGTGTGTGTGTGTGCATGCGTGCGTGTGTGCATGTGCATGCATGTGTGTGTAATTTAAATTTTAAAAATGGATGTATAGAAGCTTGTATCATAGAGAAAGCACTCAAACATGTTGCACATTGCCTCATGAAATTTAGCTTATAAAGACTCCAAGGAGAGATTAAGATCTTTAGCTAATGGGTATTCAATTGATGATGTCACTTCAAACATGTTACATCATTGCCTCGTGCAAAGCTTATTAACACTCCAAGGGCATTAAAAATGTTTCACCCTTTATTTAATGGGTATTAATTGATGATGCTTAAAATTATAGTGCTCACACTATTGAGTCGTAACACTATGTAAACATTAACTATACAATCCTTGAGACAATTCTTTATTACCTACTGCATTAAGAAAAATTTCTCACACTTATCCCACAAACCTTGTGCTCGTCTTCAAGGTATTCCTCTCTTCATCAAAGATTTTTTTCTATTGATGCATATCCAAAGAGTTTTTTCTATTCTTTTGGTGTATATTCTTCATCAACTACTTCTATGTCAAGATGTGGTTGTTCACCTCGTGTTTCTATAGAGGCTAAGATGCCCATGTTAGTCTTTTGATGATGTTGGATCAAGTCTATGCCAGGAATTTGGGTCCATGATAAGTAGTCTTCAAGAGGGATAACTTGAGCTTCCTTGTCGCCTTTGTTTGTGCGGTTCTGTTTTCATTCTTTCCATTTTTTTAACCTTCAGAATACAATTTTCGAGCAGCCATCTATCCTTATATATACAACATACACATGGAGAAAAATTTCAGGATAAGCAATTTTGAACTTTGGATCTAGAATCTATTAATCAAGAGCTATCCATCAAGAGCTATCCAATGACATATAACATGATACCCAATCGAAAAAAATTGTATAAATATATGTGATATAGTATTTGATAGCAGGTGCCCATGGACACAACTATATGCATTAGGGGAGTTTTGGGGTCTCAAAAGGCCCTCTAAGGATTTTTCATGGGAATATTCCTTCAAAAAATGGGGGCACGGTAAAGTTTTACAAACGATCTTCAAACTTGTCGGAGGTTGAATATTTAGAACCTACTCCTTGAGAACTTTCTGTTGATATATGGCATGATGGGGTTGCGAGATTGCACGACATGGGTACATAAAAGATTCTTTTATTCCTTGGTGTGTGTATGTGTGTGTGTGTGTGTGTGTCGGATGGGAATGAAACTTGGCACATTGTTCATTTGTCAGGTTTATGGTTATGGTAATCTTTATTGTTATGGTAATGTTATGGTTATGGTTTTGATCATGTTATGGTTATGGTCATGTTATGGTTATGGTCATGTTTTTTGTGATGGTCATGTTATGATAATCTTTATTCTTATGGTCATGTCATGGTTATGGTTATGGTTATGGTTATGGTCATCCTATGGTGATGGTTATGATTATGATTATGGTTATGGTTATGGTTATGGTTATGGTTATCCTATGGTGATGATTATGATTATGGTCATGGTCATCCTATGGTGATGGTTATGATTATGATTATGGTTATGGTTATGGTTATGGTTATGGTTATGGTCATCTTATGGTGATTGTTATGGTTATGATTATGGTTATGGTCATTGTATGGTGATGGTTATGGTAATGATTATGGTAATCTTATGGTTGGTGCAATGCATACACACGTTCGGTTTGGGTGCATGTATACATACGTTCCATGTCGGATGGGAATGCAACTTGGCCCAAGCCTCCATGGTGATGGGGGGGATCTCAGGGGGTCCGGAGGGGTTCAATAGGGGTGGGATGAGGCGGTCACGTGGGGTGACGGAGCGGTCCCAAGGGGGCCGACGGGGGTGGGGGATGCGATCACGTGCGGAGTGCCGGAGGCGCCGACGAGAGGCCGGATGGGGCGTTGACGCGACATGCCGGGGCGGTCCTGGGGGACGCCGAGGGGGTCCCGTGGGGTTCAACGTGGGCACGGCGGGGCGGTCACGTGAGCTGTGCCAAGGGGGTCTCCGAGGGCCGCCGAGGCGAGGAGGTCACGTGGGGGCCAACGAGGGCGGGGTGTGGTGGTCACGCGGGGTGCTGGGGGGGTCTTGAGAGGCACCGACAGAGGCTGGATGGGGCGGTCACGCGGCATGCCAGGGTGGTCTCGGGAGGTGCCAGAGAGATCCCGTGGGAGCCAACGGGGGTGGGGTGGGGTGGGGCTGTCACGTGCGGCGGGTCTGGGGGACGCTGATGGGGTGCCGGATACGGCGGTCACGGAGCGTGCCGAGGCGGTCCCGAGGGTCCCGTGGGGTTCGATGGGGGCGCAGTGGGGCGGTCACGTGGGGTGCCCACAAGGGCCAGATTGTGGGGCGGTTCCGCCAGGTGCCGGGGGCGGTCATACGGGGTGTGGCGGGACGGTCATACGGGGTGCCAGGGGGTCCCGGCGACTCTCGGGGGGTCCAACGGCAGGGCTAGATGGGGCGGTCCCGCGAGGTGCCGGGGGTGGCCCTAGGGGGGTCCCATGGGGGTCGACGGGCGGGGGGTGCCGGGGCGTGCGACGGGGTCCGGATGGGATGGACATGCGAGGCCATGTTTGGCGGGTTAGGCAAGGCATCGAAGTGGTGAGGGGGAAATCCCGTGGGGGTCTCGTAAGGGCTAACGGGGCCAAGGCAGCGGCGATCTACGAGGATTTCCCGAGAGGTCACCCATCCGAGTACTATTCTAGAACTTGAATAAAAAGAAAGGGCGCAGTATGAGGATTTCCCTCTGGGAGGTCACCCATCCGAGCATCGTTCTGGCAGTTGAATAAAAAGAAAGGGTGCAGCACCAGGAGCGAGGTCACCCATCCTAGTGCTGTTCTAGCCGAAGGACACTTAACTAGTTGGGATCCAGTGTATTAGCACTGGTACGACCGCACCACGCTTAGATGGCATGATCTGGATTTACATATCGTACATGAAAATCCAATCCCGCACAAAATGTGTGAGAGGGAAGGATGTTGCAATTACAAAGTTCCTCACTAGATGTGTGTGTAGAGTGTGTGTATTTGTGTGCACGTGTGTGGAGGGGTGCGGGAGCGAGAGTAGACTTCCATTTTTTCCAACAAGGGGCATGCCAAACCCCATGACTAAATAATTACAAGAGGGAACAAATCCAAACTCCCCCATTCAAGCGTGTGTGGAGGACGGTTGTAGGGGACTTACAATTTTTCCGGCAAGGGGGTGTGGGGGCAAGTGGAGACTCACAATTTTTTCGGCAAGGTCCCCATTGAACGCATGTGTGATTTGTTGCCCGGCAAGTGGAGATAGATTTGTTACCGATAACTCCTCAGGGTCTAGAGTGTTAGTGGGAATATCAACATGGGGAAAAGAGTATCTAAAGAATATACTGTCTGCCTCAGTTTTACTAGTAGGAGATATACTAGGATAAGGATTTAGTAGTTTACTTGAGATGGATGTAAACATGGGGTAAGTTACAGAGGTTGAGGATCTTGGAGTTTCCTCTTGATCTTCTCCTGAACTGGGGGGTTTCACAGTTGTCATGAACTCATGGAGGTCTGTGATCTCTTCTGGGGCTATATTTGGATATTAAATAGGTTCACACTCAAAATCATAGATGATATTAGTGAGAATTGCCTCCAGATGTTTATGTATCTTTTTAAATAGTTTAATAATATCCATGGGATGATATAAGGTAGATTTAGATTGATCTAGATATTGATGGGTATCATAACTTAACCCACCCATGGTGGCTAATTATCCACCACTGGTAGGTGCGAGAAACAACCTTGTAGTTGGCCGTAGTGGATGGCATGTCATCTGGCACATGAACAAGTCGATTTTGTTGACACTGTCATCCAGAATGATAAAATGTTGCAACACCCGACACCAAATACAAAGGTTGAGCACTATGGGGTGTAATTGAAAAAAGAAGATGTCAGCTGGGTTAGTAAGAACTATATCACCTTTTAATATTCCCATTACTAATGTAGGGTAAGAGTCCCTCTCTATATTCTGATGTATGAGGGATAAATCTCCTTAACTGAGGTCTTCTATTAGATTAATTTTATATTAAAGAAGAGAGAGTGTTAGTGTAGATAAAAACAAAGTAAGAGCTTGAGGAGGGGCCCGGGGAGTCACCAGCAAAGAGCCTATCTTTGAAGCACCTCGATGAGTTGACGTAGCTCGTTAGTTTGGTCACTCCTTTGAGGGCGTTCGTAGAGGGTGAGCCTTCATTCCAATTCTCAGATTTTGGTATCTTTGTCATTAAGGATTGTGGAAATTGTTTCTTTACGTACTTCCTGAGAAGTTGCCTAGTTGATCAATGTGAAGGATGTGTGTTTTTTCTTGGGGTGGCAATTGTAGTGCCTCTATGATTATATCCTCTTTGATATGTACCTGCTCTATGCTTCCATCGATCTTCGTGATGGTCCCGCATTTGGTATTCTTATTGTAGGACTTGAGGTATTTAGCATAGAGTTGTGTGTGGTTGAAACTCCTGGATGGCAGTACCTTTGCCATCTTGCCCAATCCCATCTTCTCCCCAGCTTATACTATACATATGGTGCTTTTGCTGTGGTCCTCGTGAGTGGTGATGTTGGTTAGAGGTGGTCGCTTGTTTCGTGGATCCTTATGCTTTGCTTGGCACACTTGCAGCTCCTTGTCGCATGTAATCGCCTACTTTTTCTTATTCAAGGAACTCAATAACGGGATGGTCATGGTGTCATTGTCATCATTGAGTTGTGCTGTCTGTTTCTCCCATTGGATGATACAGTTGGTGGTGTAAATCTAGGATCTTCCCAGAATCATCTCCTCTTCCATTATTCCTGTAGGCATAACAAATACCCTCCTAACTAAGGGATTATTTCTGATGGAGATGTTAACATCAAAAGAACCCATGGTTTGCGTAACAATTTACAAACAGATGCACACTACAAACTTGGGCATTAGTTGCCTCTAGGGTGGGTATGTTTAGAGCTACCCAAGTTTCATAGGAAATCAAGTTATGACTTGATCTTGTATCAATCAATGCAATGCTCTTCGTTTGATTACCCTTTGTAGTGACATCTACACTGAGCCACATAGGTTTAATATTCAAGTCATCCTCTTCAAGTAAAGTGAGTGACACCATGTTTACATGTAGTGTTCTACTTTGGAGTCTCTGTTTTATTTTGGCTTCTCTAGCCTTGGCTTCCTTTTGAGCTTGTCTAATTTTTTCAGCTATGAGTTTATCAATTTTCTCTTTTACAATAGTTGCATACTTAGGATTCATTTGATATGGTTTTTACCTAGATGGTCTTGATCCTTTCATGATTGGGATAGTGTGTTGAACCATCTCGGGTCGTACACCCTTCATTTTCATATACTTCCAAGAAAAACAATCCTTGAACTCTTTTAGGAGAGTAACGAGATCTTCTTCTTTAGTAGCAGCAGTCAAGTTGTTAGCAATGTAGACAAGTTTCCTTTGCTCTGTGATGTCTGCCTCCTCAACTTCTGCTGGCCTATCGTAAGAGCTAGATTGGCCATCCTCTTTCACTCTATGATGTCTACCTCCTTAACTTCTACTGGCCCATCGTAAGACCTAGATTAGCCATCCTCTTTCACTCTTTTGGCCGTCAGTTGGACCACTTTCTGCTCATCGATGGTGTAGGTTTTGAAATGATCCGGCATTGGGTGGGCAGATTTGGTTCATTACCATCCTCATCCTCTTTTCGAGCCATCGCCTTCCTTGCTGTTGGAATTACGATTGCAGGTAAGCACACAAAGCTTGGAGAAGAAGAAGCAAGAATGCACACAACACAAAGTGTATTAGATTGTGTCAATGTACAAAAGATAAGTTAGCCCTAGAATGATGGGCGTATATACAAGCCGGGGGAAAAAACCTCTTAAAGAGGGAAAAAGTGCCCCGGCGGTCCTAAGTATGTTCACACACATCACTGCCTATATATATGGTAACAAATCCCCCCTGGGAGTGATGGTGTGAACGAGAGCTGGCACTCATGTATAGGGGAGTGCCATGCCCGAAGTAGATCAATCCACAAAGGGGATTAAGCCCAAAGCTTTGCGGAAAGCTTCGAACTTCTCACGAGGAAGCGCCTTTGTGAAAAGATCGGCGAGGTTATCCTGTGTTGGCACATAGGCCAAGCTGATCTCTCCTGCTGAGAGTCTCTCCCTGATATAGTGATAATGCACCTCAATGTGCTTTGTGCGAGCATGAAAAACTGGGTTTCTCGCAACTGCCAATGCGCTCTGACTGTCAGTGAAGATAGAGGTGGCAGACTCCTGTCCAACACCCAAGTCAGCCATAAGCCGTCTGAGCCACACATACTCAACCATAGCTGTGAAAGCTGCCCTGTACTCAGCTTCACAACTAGAAGTGGCCACAGTAGGTTGCTTCTTGCTCAACCAAGATATGCATGAGCTACCGAGCAGCATGAAACAAAAACCACTTGTGGACACTCTTGTGTCATAGCAACCAACCCAATCTGATTCTGAAAAAGCATGTAAATCTGGCGGCAACGATCCCCCCTTGGGATAAAACAACCCAAGATGTATGGTGCCACTCAAGTAGCGAAAGATGCATTTAACTGCCTTCCAATGCTGAGACCCTGGGCTATGCATAAACCTGCTCACCTGTGAGACTGCAAACTGAATGTCCGGCCTCGTAATACATACATAAATGAGGCAACCAACAGCTGTCTGATAGAGTGTGACATCAAAGTGATCTCCAGCATCATGAAGACTCAACTTCAAACCTGTATCCATTGGAGTAGCAATAGGCTTGCAGTCTTCAAGGCCAAATCTCCGCAACAATGTCTCAATATACTTTGTTTGACACAAAGCAATACCTCCATCACACTGCTTAAACTGTATCCCCAAATAATGATGCAAATGCCCCAAATCTGACATCTCAAAAGAGGCATTCAAATCAGCCTTAAAATCAGCAATATGACTTTGATTTGGTCCTGTGAGCAGCATGTCATCAACATATAGCGCAATGATTAGATGTACATCATCCACACGTTTAGCATACAAAGTGCTTTCTGTTGGACTATTTTGAAAACCTTGTGCAGTCAAATATGCATGTATCTTTTCATACCAAGCTCATGGAGCTTGCTTTAAACCATATAAAGCCTTTTTCAACCTGCACACTTTGTTTTCCTGCCCTCTTTGAACAAAACCACGAGGCTGCGATACATACACCTCCTCATGCAAATCGCCATTCAAGAATGCAGTCTTTATGTCCAACTGATGTACATTCCAACCATTATGAGCTGCCAATGCACAAATGCTACGAATGGTAGTCATACGACAAGTGGGAGCAAAGGTCTCATCAAAATCAGTGCCCTTTTCTTGAGCATAACCCTTTGCAACAAGTCTAGCCTTATAGCGATCAACACTACCATCTGGCTTTCGTTTCAACTTAAAAACCCACTTACATCCAATGGCCTTTTTACCAATAGGCAAATCACACAAAGACCATGTACCATTCTTGATTATAGCATCATATTCACTTTGCATTGCAGCCAACCAATTTTCTGATTTTTGTGCCTCATCAAATGAAAGAGGTTCTTTCTCTTCACACATACTACACAGCCAAAGCATAACAATCTGATGCATAAGAGGCATGCTGAAAACCTGAACGAGTACGACTAGATATAGATGCATCAATTTTACTATCACGCAAGGTTTGCACCAGCCATTTAGGCATACTTCTAGCCTGCTCATTTTCAGCCCTATCCTCAGAAATTACATCCTGTAAATCTGCATCAGAAATAGGCTGATCTATGATGTCGTTTGAAATCTGCATAGGCTGAATATTTGCCTCATTAGGACTTACATTTGAACTCCCACCTATAAAGAGAGGCAACAACGTATCAAATACATCCCGTGAGCTCACACCTGTCTCTTTGGTACATGATAACAAAGGCTGCACAGCATCTTCCACAAAAACAACATCTCGACTAATCAAGATACGCTTTGACTGTGGATGATACAATCTGTAACCCTTGCTCTCAGCACTGTAGCCAACAAAAATGCACTTGACAGCCTTATCATCCAATTTTCTGCGTTGTTGCACAGGCACTAAAGCATAGGCCAAGCAACCAAAGACACGTAAGTGACCAATAGAAGGCTTCCTGCCATGCCAAGCTTCGTATGGAGTAATAGACTGCAAGGCCTTAGTGGGACACCTGTTGAGTACATATGCAGCACACATGACAGTCTCAAGCCAAAACGCATGTGGCAAAGCTTGGCTCTTGACCATACATCGTGCCATCTCCATAAGTGACCTGTTTTTCCTCTCAGCAACACCATTTTGCTGAGGGGTATACGACACTGTACATTGGTGTTTTATCCCACGACTAGCCAGAAATGCATCAAACTCTTTAGACAAGTACTCCCCCCCTCGATCAGAACGGAGGGTGCCCACAGTACAATTGGAGACATTTTCAACCATAAGAAAGAACTGTTTGAAGCACAAAAACACTTCGAACTTTGCCTTCAGTGAATATACCCATGCATGCCTCGAGTAATCATCAATGAAAGTCACGAAGTACAAGTGTTTACCAAATGACGGAGTTTGCATAGGCCCACATACATCACTATGTACAAGTTGCAATTTGCGAGTGGCCCGCACAGAACCATCCTTTGGAAACGTAGAACGCTGCATTTTGCCCAAAATACAGCCTTCACAAACATGTTTCAATGGTGCCTCAAGAGGAGGCAATGAAGCAACCATATCAAATTTCTGCAAACGTAGCAAACTAGCAAAGTTCAGATGACCAAAACGAGCATGCCATAGTTTTGCATTTGAAACTGCCTTTTCATCAGAAACTGCATTTGCTGAATCTTCCACACACTTGTCATAAGAATTGAGCCTATACAGCCCACGAAACAAGGTGCCAGATGCAATAATCGTATCACCAGAAGTCAAATCATGAACAATACATCTGTCATCCACAAATTTGACTACAAATCCAAGTCTAGCAAGCGCAGAGATAGACAATAGATTCTTCTTTATCCCTGGCACATACAAAGCATCTGAAAGTGTGAAAGCGCTGCCATTTGCAGCAGTAAGCATAATTTTACCAATGCCCTTCACTGGGTAAGAAGCATTATTGGCACATGTGACAGTATTCCCATTAGGGACAGCCTCAAGAGAAGTGAACATATCACGATGCGAGGTAATGTGCTTTGTAGCACCACTATCAAAATACCAAACATGAGAGTCAACAGAAACTGCCAAACATGCATCATGTACAGATGGGTCATACTGGCAATACACGCTAAACGCCCATTCTGTATCCTGCACAACATTTGCAGAATCTGCATTTGTAGAAGCATCCGCTATTGTGGCTGTATTTGACTCTTTCTTCTTTGCCTCTTTAGCCTTTAGCTTAGGGCAATTCTTAATGACATGATCATTTGCCTTACAATAGTTGCACCTGGTCTTTTTCTTGCCTTTATCAAGAGCCTTCTCAGACTTATTGTTGCTACTTGTGGAAGGAGAAGAAGTTGCAGACCTACTAATAGGAGAAGAAACAGTGGAAGGGGCTGCCTTACCACTCCTTCTCTGCTGCTGCTGGGCAGCAATAAATGCTTGATCAACTACATGCTGCCTGGCCCTGTTTTGCCTGGACTACGCTTCTTGCAAGAGTTTGTTGACTAAAGTATCATACTTGACAGCATTAGGTCTGTCCTCATTAAGAAGTCTCCACGTGGAAGCAAAAGTCTGATATGTCTCAGGTAAAGCATCAAGAACAGTCTGCATAAGAGAATGATCAGGAATAATCTCACCTGCATAAATCAACTGTTCTTTGAGATCTTTAATCTCAGCAAGAAAAACATTCATGTCATCATCTTCTTGCATAATCTTCAATTCTAGCTCTTTACGCAGGTAAGCGATTTTTGCCTCGTTACAACCTGCATACAAACCAGCTAGAATATCCCAAGCCTGTTTTGCTATTTTAGCTGAACGAATATGTGGGGTGATGTTACGTTTGACAAAAAGTGCAATCAAGGCATGAGCCTGCGCATCTTTACCATCCCAACGAGCTTGTTCAGCAGTGGGTAAAATAGCAGCAACAGTAAAGCTGCTAGAACCTGCAACATCCTCAACAGATCCTACATCCACATAACCTGGACGTACATCCGTACCCTGCACAATGTTCCACACTCCTTTTGCAACCAAAACATGCTGCATCATGTATGTCCAAAGTGGGTAGTTGCTGTCTCCATCCAGTTTGTCTTCACAGCAGACAACATGCAAAATACATCATTGCTGTTATCAGCCATGGCCACTGACTGAAACTGATGCAAAAGTTACCTGTAATGAAGCAAAGACTGAACAGAAGACAACTTGTGCTATGTAGCACGGTCCACAATAGAACACGTATGCCTGTTTTGCAAAAAATTGCACTGTCGAAATTTCTGCAGAAAATGACGAAAACACCTGTGCAGAACTTGAAATGCAAAAACAGAGCCCGAAACCACCTCAGATGCGATTTCTGAGAACGCCAAGCCCTATGGGCTTGTTTGCAGAGTATAGGGACTTGGAAGCGCGAGTGAAAGCTCACCTCAATCGAAGAATGTGAGTCGGAGGGTGCTGGCGGCGTAGCCCTTGGAGCCGATGCCTGCTCTGATACCAATTGTTGGAATTAGGGTTGTAGGACAGCACACAAAGCTTGGAGAAGAAGAAGCAAGAATGCACACAACATAAAGTGTATTAGATTGTGTCAATGTATAAAAGATAAGTTAGCCCTAGAATGATGGGCGTATATACAAGCCGGGGGAAAAAACCTCCTAAAGAGGGAAAAAGTGCCCCGGCGGTCCTAAGTGTGTTCACACACATCATTGCCTATATATATGGCAACACTTGCCTCTCGCTTGGCTTCAGCTAGAGCCTTATTTTGTTTTCTTCTTCTTGCCTTAGTGAGTTTAGGTGGATTAGGCTCTTGAAGAGTAGTTTTCTCTTCTCATTTTCCTTCCAAGGTGATCTTACTTAACTCTTCACCCCAGTTCTTATAGAGAACTCATCGTGCACCTGTAATGATGGGGAAAAGAAAGAAAGAAAGATTGCACTTATAATGGAGTACCACATGCACTCAAGGGAGTACCACCATAGCCATAGAAGCATGGAGATCCAAGAAGTATGATTTCATTAGTAAAAGTGTGTTTTGACCTTAGTTACAATATTCACTTATGTACTTGCCCACCATTTCACACTTATTAATGTTGGGCCTCATACTTGACCGGCCATAACCATGCCCATGACCCTCTCCTTATGTACAAACTCAAGAAAGAAAGAAAGATTGCACTTATAATGGAGTACCACATGCACTCATGATGGAGTACCATATGCACTCAAGGGAGTACCCCCATAGCCATAGAAGCATGGAGCTCCAATAAGTATGATTTCATTATAGTAAAAGTGTGTTTTGACCTTAGTTACAATATTAACTTATATACTTGCCCACCATTTCACACTCATTAATGTTGGGCCTCATACTTGACCGGCCATAACCATGCCGCCCATGAGCCTCTCCTTATGTACAAACTCAAGCCCCTTTTATTAACAAACCATCCCCACCCAAAGGTTTCGTCCTCGAAACCATGTATGGAGTAATGTATGGGCTATATGAATCCTTCTTGACTTCCCACATGAATGTGTAAATACATTTGTTGCAATTCCAAAAAATGCGTTTCACAAGAAAACTCCACATAGAGCTGTCCACTTATTTGATATACATATGGACTGCTCTCTATGATATCCATAAGCCCACGGAGTCTTGTTGAATCCTTCTTGACTTCCCACATGAATGTGTAAATACATTTGTTGCAATTCCAAAAAATGCGTTTCACAAGAAAACTCCACATAGAGCTGTCCACTTATTTGATATACATATGGACTGCTCTCTATGATATCCATAAGCCCACGGAGTCTTGTTGAACTTGATTGATGAGAGTAGTGAAGTATACAATGACCATGGCTGTCCATATAGTAAATTTAGAGCAATGGCATCCTTCATATTATCATCCAAATCCATGCAAATAGCTATCCAAAAACACCAACAGCTGTACACTTTATCCACTTTGATTCATTACTTGTAGAAGCTCCAGATGGTCTTTCATGAAGCCTTCGGACTGCCAAGAAGCCTCTTCATTAGGTAAGCCTCTCCACTTCACAAGGTACTCAACAATAGACCTATTACGAAGGTGTCTTTCCCTCATTCCAATCACCTTCTCTGCCACATATTGAATCATTCCCTCTTCATCCATTGGAGGCAATTCATCAATTACTTCCAATTGAGGGTCCACATACTTCTTCAAATGTGACACATGAAATACATTGTGGATCCTTGTGGGTGGTAGAAGGTAACAAAAATTGATAGGCTACTTCACCAATCCTTCTCAACAACTTGTATGGTCCATAAAAGCGATGAGCAAGCTTTGTATTAGTGTCTCCCTACTATCACTCACCACTTGCTTTGGCATTCCATGCAATCTAAACACATGCTCTATAAATTGTTGAGTCACCATAGAAGCTGTATATTGCCCCTTTGTGGGTATGAAATGAGCCGCCTTTGTTAGTCTATCTAAACCTCATAGATGCTATTCCACCCTTGCTTAGTAGTGGGTAGCCTGGTGATGAAATCCATAGCTATGTGGGTCCACTTTCCTTTCAGAATAGGCAATGGTTGTAACAATCCACCCAGCAATTGATTTGGATCCTTGTTTTGTTGGCAAGGCAAACACTTTTGTTGAAATATACAAGTGAATAGGATGTGTGCACGAACAAGCCCTTGGCCTACAGGCTATAAAAGAGAATCTATAAATGTGAGAGAACCTCTTAAAAGGTGAGAAGCATTTACTAGGAGAGAATAAAGGGTAGCATGAGGAGATTTAGGAGGTGTGCAAATATTCTGGGAGAGGTGGAGAGAATCAATCAAAAGAGGTGGAGTGAATCAAGGAGAAATCAGTGGGATTAGATGCTTGGATGTAAACCCTATAAATTGAGGCATTGGCCTAATGAGAATTTGCTGGTTTTTGATTATCCATGCCTACATTAAGCTATTAGTTAATTGCTCACACGTCTTAATTATCATCTAATCTCTTTGTTAATGATATTGATTCTTGGCATTTGATCCACCATAGCTTATCACATTACTGTAATTTTAACATGGTATCAGAGCCTAGCCTAGAATCCATCAAGTTTATGAGCCCATTATTTAACTAATTAAGATTAGTAGATAATTAAGAAATAATCATTTTAAGTTATTTTCAAGTAGGTCACTGTACCCCTAGCCAGTGGAGGGGCTTGATCTCCCTCCAGGAGCAACATTAGGGAAAGCCCTTCTAGGCATGCATAGCTAGCCTTACTGTCCAGCCAAGCAAAGTGCTCTACAAGCTGGTGAAGTCAGAATTTGATTTGATCAACTCTAGAGTGAGATCCAAGCTCTTCATCAAATCTGTAGGTGACTTTCGTAAAACAAAGATTAAGCATTCAATGTTTAGTCAAATCTTGTGTTCCTTGGCTTAATCCTCTACTAGACTAATTGCTATTGATGTCCTTGAAAGCATTTGAGCTCATTTGAACTCTAAGGCCTCAGATTTGGGCTCCCACATACTCTGTTTTTTGCACACAAAATAGAGGATTAATTTGCTAATCAATGATTAATTAGTACTAATCATTATATTTTGGTACAATTGAGGGTTCAAATTAACCCCATTAGGTATTTGATACAGATCCCTATAACTTTAGATTGCAATTCGGAGATGGTTTGATACTCCAACCATTCCGTACAAATTGGTTACCCTTGATTTAATGTAATTTTTGGTGATTTTATGCTGATAAATCTGTTGTAATCATCTCCTAAACACCAAATTGAGTTGTAAAAGGGTAGACACTGCCCTTGAATCTTGAAATTGGACCCAGAGGTAAGACCCCCTTCACATTAACATGAGTACAGCACAAGAAATAGCCAAATTTAATGGGGAGCGGTTTTACACACGGCAGACAAAAACCATGTATCTGCTCATGAGAAAAAAATCTGTGGGGGGTAGTTGAGGGAAGAGATGAATTCCTAGAGGTGAGAGGGGAAAATGAGTGGAAGAGCAGGAATGAAAAATCATTGGGACTTATCGCACTCAGTTTAAATGATGAAATCATTCATCACATCACACGGATACAATGGGCGAAAGATGCATGGGATGAACTCAATAAATTATTTGGCACACAAGCTAAAAATTCAAAGATAAATCTGTTAATGCAATTCTACAAATTGGATATGAAGGAAAGTGAACCTTTAATCACACACTTGAACAGATATAAAAGCATTAAGCAACAACTGGCAGCTCTATTGGCAAAAAGGTAGAAGATGATGAGTCACTAGCAGTGCTTCTGAAGAGTGTGGACAGAGGTGAATATGAAAACATTGTAGCAACACTAAAGAATGTGCCTGAATTGAAGCTACACAAGATAGAAGGAGCTCTACTAGAGCAAGAGAGCAGAGGCAAAGAGAAGAAAAAGCATTTTTCACCCGAGGAGGATTCTCTCGAGGAAGAGGACAAGGAAGAGGCAAAGAGAAGAAATGGCTCGACTCAATAGCAGGAGAAGAAAAAGCATTTTTCACCCGAGGAGGATTCTCTCGAGGAAGAGAACAAGGAAGAGGCAGAGTAGGAGGAAGGACCTTCACTTGCCACAACTGTGGAAAGCTAGGACACATGGCAAGAGACTGCTACAGCAAACCCAGTGTGGAGAAGGAACGACATTGGCAAACTTCATGGAGGCTCCTAAGGAAGTGGAGTCAGATCATCTTTTTTGAGAGAGAGGGAGAGAGAGAGAGAGAGAAACCCCACAACCCAATGTAACTTGCCCCAACAGAGTAAAACCACCTCTGAGCCACTGATGATGTAGGCCATGTGGTAGATGTATGTGTGAGCACTTTAGTCAAGGTCACAGGCACTTGTAGTAGCCTTGGACATAGAGAGAGAGAGAGAGAGAGAGAGAGAGAGAGAGAGAGAGAGAGAGAGAGAGAGAGAGTGTCAAGGACTATGAGTTTAGGGACTTGAGGCACTGGTCGCAGACTATCAAGTAAGAGGGAAACTTGGTATAGGGTCTAGGTGTGCTAGGATTATTCACTTGAGGGGAGGTGTTGAAATATACAATTGAATAGGGTGTGTGTGGGAACAAGCCCTTGGCTAGAGGCTGTAAAAGAGAATCTGTAAATGTAAGAGAACCTGTGAAAAGGTGAGAAGCATCTACTGGTGGGAGAGAATAAAGGGTAGCATGAGGAGATTTAGGAGGTGTGGAGATATTCTGGGAGAGGTGGAGAGAATCAAGCAAAAGAGGTGGAGTGAATCAAGGAGAAATCAGTGGGATTAGACGCTTGGATGTAAACCCTATAAATTGAGGCATTGGCCTAATGAGAATTTGCTGGTTTTTGATTATCCATGCCTACATTAAGCTATCAGTTAATTGATCACGTCTTAATTATCATCTAATCTCTTTGTTAATGATGTTGATTCTGGCATTTGATCCACCATAGCTCATCACATTGCTGTAATTTTAACAACTTTTGCATAGTCATGCACATCCTTCTAAAGTCCTTTCCAAAAGAAACTCTTCCGTATCTTATCATAAGTCTTGAACGCTCCCAAATGACCCACCATTCATGAAAAATGCATCTCTTGTAGGATTTTCAGCTTGAAGGATGAGTGAGGAACCAAATAGACCTTTCCTTTGTACCAAAGCAGCAATTCATTGCACACTTCAAAATGTGGATATTCATCACATAACCCTTGCTATAATTTCTGAAACATTGGACCAACCATGCCATCCACCAAATACTCTTGTATCTCATGAATCCAATCATAATGCACCTATGAAATAGCATGCAGAGTGCAAGTCCACATCCTAGACAGTGCATCCGCAACATTATCCTTTCTCGCGGTGTAAGAGATCTCAAAATTATAATTTTGCAAGGTAGCAAGCCATCTCTTTTGCTTGGAAGAAAGATTTTGTTGGGTGAGAAAAAATTGGAGTACTCAATGATCAGTCCTTACTTTGAAATGCCCACCATACAAATAGTGATGCCACGTCTTTATGGAATGCAAATGGCCAACATTTCTTGGTCATACACATGAAGCTCCCTCTCCTTTTTCGGTAAGCATTCTACTCTCATAAGCAATTACCCCATGTTCTCGATATAGTACGGCATCAATTCCTCTCCCACTTGCATCAGCTCGTATAGTGAAAGGCTTAGAAAAATCAAGGCAAACCAATATTGGAGATGAAATGTGAGCTCTTGAAAGCTCTTATCAGCGACATCCCAAAAAATGCTTCCTTCTTAAGCCTATCGGTAAGTGGGGCTTCCATGTGAGCATAATGGTGTATAAACCTCCAATAGAAGGATGATAATCCCAAAAATCCCCTCAATTGAGTAGTGTTGGATGGTGTAGGCCACTCTTTCACACATTGCACCTTTTTGGGATCCATCTTAATACCATCATTTCTCACAATGTGACCCAAATATTCCACTTCTTGTGACATAAAAGTGCACTTGCTTTGCTTGGCAAACAACTTGTGCTCCCTCAATACCTTGCTCCACTTGCTCCACATGCATCAAGTGCTCTTCCCTTGACTTGCTATACACAAGTATGTCATCAAAGAAGACCAAAACTGATTCGTAGATGAATGGCTTCAAGAATTTGTTCATGAGAGCTTGAAATGTAGTCAGGGAATTTGATAATCCAAAAGGCATAACCATGAATTGAAATAGACCCCGCTCAGTTTGGAATGCCCGTCTTAAACTCATCACCATCTTTTATCCTTATTCGATGATACCCAGACTTGAGATCTATCTTGGAGAAGTATTTTTCTCCTTTCAATTCATCAAGTAAATCATCAATCCTTGGAACGGGATATCAATTCTTTATAGTGCTCTTGTTGAGATCCCTATAATCAATGCACATTCTATAAGATCCATCCTTCTTCATCATCAACAAAACTGGTGAGGCAAAAGGTAATTGGCTTGGTTGTATGAATCCCATTTCCAAAAGCTCTTGCAAAGTTTGAGATATTTGTGCCTTCACATTAGGTGAGAATTGTAATCCATGTATGTACTACACCATTTTGTTGTATTCATTCATTCCTCCAACAAACATGGAAAGCTTCCTAAATTGGTTACTATATTCCTTGACAGAACTTCCCTTTTGCTCCAAGTCATACCATTGTCCCACCAATTGAGCCCGTTCCAATGGAGATGTGAAGTTTTTGAAACATGGAATCTTTGATGAATGCTTCCCAAGTGACAAAATGCAAACCTTCATGTTGAGTAAATTGCCACCATGAATGGGCATATTCCTTGACAGAACTTCCCTTTTGCTCCAAGTCATACCATTGTCCCACCAATTGAGCCCGTTCCAATGGAGATGTGAAGTTTTTGAAACATGGAATCTTTGATGAATGCTTCCCAAGTGACAAAATGCAAACCTTCATGTTGAGTAAATTGCCACCATGAATGGGCATACTCTTCCAAATGCAACACGGCAAATTGTACTTTGTCTTTTTCCTCACACGGGAATACAATGCAAAGTACATCTCCATCTTGCTAGTCCATTCTTCCAATTCCTCGGTGGGTGTATTCACCCCTTTGAACTTGGGAAGTGTAATCTTGTCTCTCACATCTTTGGCTCTTGGTGATTCCAATGTAGAACGACCAAGGGTATTGTGAGGAATATCCCATCTCCTAGTAACATTGTAAACACCTCTTAAAAAGGGCCTTCCCCATGGGATCCAAAACTATGGGCTGCTTCCCCAACCTAGAACCCATGACATGTCCACTTTGATGGTCTCTTGAAGGCATATTGGAGTTGCCTTGCATACCACCAAGATTCCCATGTGCATTCGGTGCATGATCAGACCTATTCACACCCCTTTGTACACCTAAAATCCGATCTTCACAAGAGTTGCAAACCTTTCATCCAACTTGCCCACCATTTGGTGCATCAACATTGCATTCTCATTGCCTTGAGCCCTGGGAGGTTGCAAGATGAGGGTACTCACTTTCGTTCACTCTCTCTAAAATTGGGACATCCATGCATCTCGGGCAGAGTACCTCGATCGTGATAGCGTCGTGAATTAAAACACGACACGTGCCTCCCAATCCTAAATCGACATATCTCGATCGAGATGCCAACTAATGCCACGCTAGCAGGTCCGGGTTTCCGGTCATCATCCATGTCACCATTACATGTCACCGCCACCACATTATCTCGATCGAGATATCTATGCCACTCGGATCCACATCAGGGCCACGTTGTATCCCCTTAGGCATGTTTGACTAGCACATCTCCATCGTCCACGTATCTCGAACGAGAAATTAAAATCAAATCGCGACCATTCATTGTTCGAGGTAATGGGATACAATCTCCACCATCCACGTATCTCGAACGAGATATTGAGATCCAATCTCCACCGTCCAAATAGCTCGTTCGAGATACAGAGATACAATCTCCACTGTCCAAATATCTCGTTCGAGATACGTAAATGCAATATCCACCGTCCAAATATCTCGTTCGAGATACGTAAACGCAATCTCTACTGTCCATTCAGGTACATTGGAAGATGCGATCTCAGCCGTTTAAATATCTCGATCGAGGTATATAATGAATCTCGACCGTCGACATACCTTGGTCGTGGTAATGACTTTAAATCGTAGCCATCCATGTACCTCGAATGAGATAGTAATATCAAATCTCAGCCATCTATCCTTTACCAACCCTAAAATTAAGTGTGTATCTTGGCCGTATGTTGCACTAACCCTAATATCCAGAGCGTTAATCTTGCAAACCCTAAATTGCATGATGCTATACCGAACCTTGATCGAGGTTATAAAACCGGAAAACTTTTTTTTTTGCCTCATTGTCACAAGTCGTTTTCACTCTCCTTGCTCTCTTGATTTGGATTAGCATTAGTAGGCCCATTAGCATTGTTTTATAGCTTCATTAGTGCTACTTAGCACTAAGCATTAGACCCTTCACATTAGACCCTTCACATTAGACCTTTGTGTTAGACATTGTTTTATCGTCAGGTCTGTGATCTTGCTCCGATTAGGGATGGGGCCTACTTAGATCTTTTCCTCGATAGTCGTGGGATGAGGCCTGGGGCGGGCAAGCCCCTTACTATTTCGCGGTGTTCGCATCCTCGTATGGCGGCACATATCTATAGTCGATATGTTGCCGCATATGGGAGGATGCCGAACAACCTCCAGATTCCCATATACTTTGCAAAGCAATTATATGCGGAGTTTGTCTTAGGGGAGGAGGTGGATTACACTAGGCCGGGTGGTGGTGCTGGCCGAGGCCGTCTCCAGGACCAGGGTAGGCGACCTCCACCAGCCCTTCGTGTAGCACCTACTACAGATCCTTCATTTGTGCCATTGTCAACAGTAGAGGCTCTTGGCACCCAAGTCGGCATCGACGTGTACGGAGTACCACGAAGAGCATTCAGCACGTGGTGCGCCTGTTCTCACGATCGATACCGATGAACAGATGTCAAGGTATTTACATATTTATTACTTCTTAAGTTTTTTTAGTCATTTATTTACATGTTTATATGTACTTTTCTATATTTTTACATGAGCGGCATGGTTGATTGTGTCACGTAGGGTCCCACACCTACCACTGAGAGACTCACTCAGGAGTTGGTAGAGGCGAGAGCGGAGATTGACCGCCTCAAAGCTGCATTACAGACGGCAGAGGCAGCTACTGCAGAGGCACAGCATCTGAGAGAGTCCGACATCCAGCAGAGGTAGGTTTCTCTTGCACGTAAAAGAGTTATAATTAAGGTTAAGTAATACCTAATGAGAGACTAATCAATTATTTTAATGCTTTTCTTTTTTGCGTAGGCTCAGACCGAGGTAGAGAGCTCTAGAGCTAAGGCACAGCATTATCAGATTATGGAGCGGATTGCCCAGCATAGGGCAGAGCAGCTGATGCTGCATGTTTGAGAGTTTCGCAGATCCTCAGACGTGACAGTGCCTTACCTACCTTTATATCCACGGCCTGTTTACAGAGGTTTTTCGATGACCTCTCCCGCAGGATGCACCACCCTTCCTATGTGATGCGTGCTGCACTTTATGTATCGAGGACATTGATACTACTGGTGGGGATATGCCCTAGGATGTGGACATTTTTTCCATTTGTCTTGCATCACCCAGGAGCTAGTACGGTTCTCAGCATGCCCCTCTTGCCGTGCACGCGTCGACCTAGCGACATACAGAGTTTTGGGCATTGATGATCTTCACCCAGGCCTCGTTCGAGTAGATGCTAGGACTGGCAGGCCTATTGATTTCACATCAGCTATTGACTTGGGACTCGACGCCTTCGACGATAGAGATCAGGAGCCTGAGGTGCCTCCAGAGATTGAGTGGAGCTCACATGAGTTATATGCATACCAGAGAGTCCTACATGAGAGCGAGATCACAGCATATGAGCGCGTGGGTGGTGCTGGTCCTAGTGGCACCTCGGGTGATGGTGCTAGCAGCAGTGCTGCTTCTCATGAGCAGCGTGTCGTTACAGCAGAGGAGCTTACACGAGCAGAGTGGCAGACACGTACCATTGCAGATTATAGATTTTGGGTTTACAGACAGAGACGTCTTGCATTAGCATGACGCAGAGAGAGAGAGAGAGGGCTATAGCAACTTTTGGGACTCGTGAGCTCCCGAGTACACCGGCACCAGCTCACGATCCTGCCTTTGAGGCAGACCTCCCCGTAGACATTCGACGACCCCCGCTCTGCCGGCACAGCCTCCTCGACGTCCACAGCAGCCTCGACATGCACGTCGTCTGATAGTTAGAGATGACGATTTTGATTGGGTTGCCGTTGATAGTGACTAAACTCAGACTAGCTGGGTTAGCTCACTTACATTGTACTTAGATTTTTGGGCAGTGACTAACCTCAGACTAGCTGGGGTAGCTCATTTTCATTCTGATGTACTTATTTGATGTTTATATCATTATGAGTTTTTTCATTATTGAGTATCATTACATTTTAGTTGATGTTCTTGATTTTATTATATTTTTTAACACTTTGGCTATCATATTGTTTGTGGAAAATCTCCATGCCATCGTACCCAAACATGCTCCGACGGGGACCAAACTTTGCAAGCATGGGGGGGGACCCACCCCCACATGCTTGCAAAGTTTGGTCACAATCACAGCATGTTTGGATTGGTAATTAGCACCCAGTGCGGGTTTTTGAAGTCTCTTGGTGCTTAAGAGGCCATGGAAAATCCGGGCCTTCCCCATACCATCGTACACAAACATGCTCCGATGGGGACCAAACTTTGCAAGCATGGGGGGACCCACCCCCACATGCTTGCAAAGTTTGGTCCCCATCGAAGCATGTTTGGATTGGTAATTAGCGCCCACTCCGGATTTTTCAACTCTCTTGGTGCTTAAGAGGCAATGGAAAATCCGGGCCTTCCCCATACCATCGTACCCAAACATGCTCCGATGGGGACCAAACTTTGCAAGCATGTGGGGGTGGGTCCCCCCCACATGCTTGCAAAGTTCGATCCCCATCGGAGCATGTTTGGATTGGTAATTAGCGACCAGTGCGGGTTTTTGAAGTCTCTTGGTGCTTAAGAGGCCAAGGAAAACCCGGTCCTTCCCCATACCATCGTACCCAAATATGCTCCGATGGGGACCAAACTTTGCAAGCGTGTGGGGGACCCACCCCCACATTCTTGCAAAGTTTGGTCACAATCAGAGCATGTTTAGATTGGTAATTAGCGCCCAGTGCAGGTTTTTGAAGTCTCTTGGTGCTTAAGAGGCCATGGAAAATCCGGACCTTCCCCATACCATCGTACCCAAACATGCTCCGATGGGGACCAAACTTTGCAAGCGTGTGGGGGGGGCCCCCCACCCCCACACATGCTTGCAAAGCTTGGTCCCCATCAGAGCATGTTTGGATTGGTAATTAGCGCCCACTCCGGATTTTTCAAGTCTCTTGGTGCTTAAGAGGCCATGGAAAATCCGGGCCTTCCCCATACCATCGTACCCAAACATGCTCCGATGCCCGCACTGGGCGCTAATTACCAATCCAAACATGCTTTGATAGGGACCAAACTTTGCAAGCATGTGGGGGGGACCCACCCCCACATGCTTGCAAAGTTTGGTCCCCATCGGAGCATGTTTGGGTACGATGGTATGGGGAAGGCTCGGATTTTCCATGGCCTCTTAAGCACCAAGAGACTTGAAAAATCCGGACTGGGCGCTAATTACCAATCCAAACATGCTTCGATGGGGACCAAACTTTGCAAGCATGTGGGGGCCCCCACACGCTTGCAAAGTTTGGTCCCCATCGAAGCATGTTTGGATTGGTAATTAGCGCCCAGTCCGGATTTTTCAAGTCTCTTGGTGCTTAAGAGGCCATGGAAAATCCGGGCCTTCCCCATACCATCGTACCCAAACATGCTCCGATGGGGACCAAACTTTGCAAGCATGTGGGGGTGGATCCCCCCCACATGCTTGCAAAGTTTGGTCCCTATCAAAGCATGTTTGGATTGGTGATTAGCGCCCAGTGCGGGTTTTTAAAGTCTCTTGGTGCTTAAGAGGCCAAGGAAAACCCGGGCCTTCCCCATACCATCGTACCCAAACATGCTCCGATAGGGACCAAACTTTGCAAGCATGGGGGGGGACCCACCTTCACATTCTTGCAAAGTTTGGTCACAATTAGAGCATGTTTGGATTGGTAATTAGCGCCCATTGCGGGTTTTTGAAGTCTCTTGGTGCTTGAGGCCATGGAAAATCCGGACCCTCCCCATACCATCGTACCCAAACATTCTCCGATGGGGACCAAAACTTTGCAAGCTATGGGGGGGACCCACCCCCACATGCTTGCAAAGTTTGGTCCCCATCAGAGCATGTTTGGATTGGTAATTAGCGCCCAGTCCGGATTTTTCAAGTCTCTTGGTGCTTAAGAGGCCATGGAAAATCCAGGCCTTCCCCATACCATCGTACCCAAACATGCTCCGATGGGGACCAAACTTTGCAAGCATGTGGAGGGGACCCACCCCCACATGCTTGCAAAGTTTGGTCCCCATCGAAGCATGTTTGGATTGGTAATTAGTGCCCAGTCCGGATTTTTCAAGTCTCTTGGTGCTTAAGAGGCCATGGAAAATCCGGGCCTTCCCCATACCATAGTACCCAAACATGCTCCGATGGGGACCAAACTTTGCAAGCATGGGGAGGGACCCACCTCCACATGCTTGCAAAGTTTGGTCACAATCAGAGCATGTTTGGATTGGTAATTAGCGCCCAGTGTGGGTTTTTGAAGTATCTTGGTGCTTAAGAGGCCATGGAAAATCCGGGCCTTCCCCATACCATCATACCCAAACATGCTCCGATGGGGACCAAACTTTGCAAGCATGGGGGGAGGGAACCACCCCCACATGCTTGCAAAGTTTGGTCTCCATCGGAGCATGTTTGGATTGGTAATTAGTGTTGGAATTAGGGTTGCAGGAATGCACACACAACTTCAAGAAGATGAGGAAGCTTGAGCACAACACAGTAGTGTATTATGAGTGCCAAAAATGAAAGATTCCTAGCCCTAGAAGATAATGGGCGTATATACAATGCACGGGGGAAAAAACCTCCTAGTGAGGGAAAAAGTGCCCCGGCGGTCCTAAGTGTGTTCACACACATCACTACTATAATATGGTAACAAATCCCCCCTGGAGTGATGCGGTGAACAAGAGCTAGCACTCATGTATAGGGAAGTGTCTAGCTATGTGGACGAATCCACAAAAGGGAGTAAGCCCAAAGCTTTGCGAAAAGCTTCGAACTTCTCACGAGGCAGAGCCTTTGTGAAAAGGTCTGCAAGGTTATCCTGTGTTGGCACATAAGCCAAACTGATCTCTCCTGCAGAGAGTCTCTCCCTGACATAATGGTAGTGCACCTCAATGTGCTTCGTACGAGCATGGAACACTGGGTTCCGCGCAACTGCCAATGCGCTCTGACTGTCAGTGAAGATGGTGGTGGCAGATGGCTGCCCAACACCCAAATCAGCCATAAGGCGTCTGAGCCACACACACTCAACCGTAGCTGTGAAAGCTGCCCTGTACTCAGCTTCACAACTAGAAGTGGCCACAGTAGGCTGCTTCTTGCTCAACCATGATATGCATGAGCTTCCAAGCATGAAGCAAAAACCACTCGTGGACACGCGTGTGTCATAACAACCAGCCCAGTCAGAATCTGAAAAAGCATGTAAATCTGGCGGCAATGATCCCCCCTTGGGATAAAACAAACCAAGATGCCGAGTACCACTCAAATAGCGAAAGATACGCTTCACTGCCTGCCAATGCTTAATGCCTGGGCTATGCATAAATCTGCTCACCTGTGAGACTGCAAACTGAATGTCTGGCCTCGTAATGCATACATAAATGAGGCAACCAACAGCTGTCTGATAGAGTGTGACATCAAAGTGATCTCCAGCATCATGAAGACTCAACTTCAAACCTGTCTCCATTGGAGTAGCAATAGGCTTGCAGTCTTCAAGGCCAAATCTCCGCAACAATGTTTCAATATACTTTGTCTGACACAAAGCAATACCTCCATCACACTGCTTAAATTGTATCCCCAAATAATGATGCAAATGCCCCAAATCTGACATCTCAAAAGAGGCATTCAAATCAGCCTTAAAATCAGCAATATGACTCTCATTTGGTCCTGTGAGCAGCATGTCATCGACATAGAGAGCAATGATTAGATGTACACCATCCACACGTTTAACATACAAAGTGCTTTCTGTTGGACTATTCTGAAACCCATGTGCAGTCAAATATGCATGTATTTTTTCATACCAAGCTCGTGGAGCTTGCTTTAAACCATATAAAGCCTTTTTTAACCTGCACACTTTGTTTTCCTGCCCTCTTTGAACAAAACCACGAGGCTGCGATACATACACCTCCTCATGCAAATCTCCATTTAAGAACGCAGTCTTTATGTCCAACTGATGTACATGCCAACCATTATGAGCTGCTAATGCACAGATGCTACGAACAGTGGTCATACGACATGTGGGAGCAAAAGTCTCATCAAAATCAATGCCCTTCTCTTGAGCATAACCTTTTGCAACAAGCCTAGCCTTATGGCGATCCACTGTGCCATCAGGCTTACGCTTCAATTTGTATACCCACTTAGTGCCAATGGCCTTCTTGCCAGGGGGCAAGTCACATAAAGACCATGTACCATTCTTCATAATAGCATCGTATTCTGCTTGCATAGCAGCCATCCAATTTTCTGAACTTTGTGCTTCATCAAATGAAACAGGCTCACTTTCATCGCACATACTAGAAACAGCCAATGCATAACAATCTGACGCATAAGAGGCACCATGAGAGCCAGAACGAGTGCGACTAGACAAAGGGGCATCCAACTTGCTGTCACGCAAAGTCTGCACCAGCCATCTAGGCATATTCCTAGAGCCCTCAATCTCTTGTCTCTCATCCTCAAGTGCATCATGCACATCTGCATCAGATATAGGCTGATCTGTGCCATCATTTAAAACCTGCATAGGCTGAAATACTGCCTCATGAGGTATTGCACTTGACTGTGCACCACTGAAAAGAGGCAACAATGTATCATAGACATCACGTGAGCTGATATCTGTCTCCTTAGTACATGAAACCAAGGGCTGAACTGCATCTTCCACAAATACAACATCACGGCTAACCAAAATGCGCTTTGTCTGTGGATGATACAAACGATAGCCTTTGCTCTCAGCACTATATCCAACAAAAATACATTTGACAGCTTTGTCATCCAATTTTCTGCGATGTTGCACAGGCACTAATGCATATGCCAGGCAACCAAAAACACGTAAATGGCCAACAGATGGCTTGCGGCTATGCCAAGCCTCATATGGAGTGACAACCTGTAATGCTTTGGTGGGACACCTGTTTAGTACATAAGTGACACACATGACAGCCTCAAGCCAAAAACCATGTGGTAGACTTTGACTCTTAACCATACATCTTGCCATTTCCATGAGAGACCTGTTTTTTCTCTCAGCCACACCATTTTGCTGTGGTGTATACGGCACTGTACATTGGTGTTTTATCCCACGCTCAGCCAGAAATGCATTAAATTCTGAAGACATATACTCCCCCCCTCGATCTGAACGGAGGGTGCCCATCTTACTTTCTGACACATTTTCAGCCATAACCAAAAACTGCTTGAAGCACAAAAACACTTCGGACTTTGCCTTCAAAGGATATACCCATGCATGCCTGGTAAAATCATCAATGAAAGTCACGAAGTAAAGGTAGTTTCCAAATGATGGAGTTTGCATGGGACCACAAACATCACTGTGAACAAGCTGCAATCTGCGTTCAGCTCTCACTGATCCATCTTTGGGAAAGGAAGCACGCTGCATTTTACCCAATATGCAGCCCTCACAAACATGCTTGACAGGTGCCTCAAGCTTAGGCAAAGAAGACACCATTTCAGATTTCTGCAGGCGCAGCAAACTTGCAAAATTCAGATGACCAAAACGTGCATGCCACAGTTTTGCATTTGAAATAGCCTGCGTATCCATAATAGCACATGCTGAATCCTCTACACATTTGCCATCCATATTGAGCTTATACAGCCCTCGACGTAGTGAACCAGATGCTACAATGATGTCACCACAAGAGAGATCATGAACAGTACATCTGTCATCCACAAATTTTACAACCAAACCTGTTTTGGCAAATGCGGAGACTGACAGCAGATTCTTTTTGATCCCTGGCACATACAATGCATCAAAAAGTGTAAAGGTGTTGCCATTTGCAACATTCAGCACAATCTGTCCAACTCCTTGAACGGGATAAGAGGAGTTATTGGCACAAGTGACAGTATTCCCTGTGGGAGCAGACTCAAGGAAAGTGAATAAACTGCGCTGCGAGGTGATATGCTTAGTGGCACCACTGTCAAAGTACCATACATCTGAATCTACTGCAGACATACATGTGTCATGCAAAGATGGGTCATAACTGCACTGCGCATTGAATGCCCATTCTGTATCTAGCACAACATTAGCAGATTCATTGTTAGAAGGAGAGGCATCTGCAACAGCCATACCAGCCTCTTTCTTCTTAGCCTCTTTCGCAGCCAGCTTAGGACACGCTTTGATGACATGATCATTTCCCTTACAGTACTTGCAAAATGTCTTCTGTTTGTCACCCTTCTTCTCATCTTTGTCTTCCTTCTTTGGTTGCGCAGCATTTGCAGATTTCTGCTTACTAGAAGAAAAGCCAGCTTTACCTTTCCCGCTTCTCTGACTAGCAACGAAAGCTTGATCTGCGACACGCATAATATTCCTGTTTTGCCTTGACTGGTCTTCTTGCAGCAAAACAGAAACTAACTCCTCAAATGATAAGGCATTGGGATTGCCTTTCATCATCAAGCGAAGAGTGGAAGCAAAACCCTGATAAGAATCTGGTAGACCATTCAAAACAGTCTGCACAAGTGAACTGTCAGACAGGATTTCATCTGCAGAAATGAGCTGCTCTTTGAAATCCTTGATCTTTGTCAAAAAGCTATCCATAGAATCACCTTCGTTCATATGCTCACTCTCCAACTGTTTTCGGAGATAAGCAACACGAGCCTCATTTCTTGCCTGATACAATGTGGCAAGTACATCCCAAGCATCCTTAGAAGTCCTGCAGGAGCGAATATGTGGGATAATGGTACGTTTGACAGACAGCGCAATCAAGGCATGAGCCTGCGCATCTCTACCATCCCAACGAATCTGCTCTGCTGAAAGTGGTGGTTCTCGAACAGCTGCTACAGCACTTGTGCCTGCACCATCATCAACAGTACCTGTTTCTGATGTGTTTGCAGCATTCCCAGCCACAATAGGACGTGCATCAATACCCTGCACAATGTTCCATAACCCCTTTGCTACCAATACATGTCGCATCATATATGCCCACAATGGATAGTTGGTGCCATCCAACTTATCCTCAGCAGCCAACATGCGGAATACATCATTGTTGTCAGCCATGGCCAATGACTGTACTACTAGATGTAAATGCTGTCTGTAAGAGGAAAACCTGTATAAAATCGACCTGTGCTATGTAGCACAGCCCAAAACAGACGAATGGGCACCTGTCCTGCAGATTTTAATCCTGACAGAAAATCTGCACAGTAGGACGATTTTGCCTGCGCAGTACTTGGAATGAAAAAACGGAGGGCGAAATGACCTCAGATCAAAATTCTGAAACGGCATATACTAACCTGCAGACGCTCGTGAAATCTCGTCGCAATCGGAGGAGATGAAGCGGCAGGTGCCGGTGATGCTGCCCGGGAGGAGGAAGCCTGCTCTGATACCAATTGTTGGAATTAGGGTTGCAGGAATGCACACACAACTTCAAGAAGATGAGGAAGCTTGAGCACAACACAGTAGTGTATTATGAGTGCCAAAAATGAAAGATTCCTAGCCCTAGAAGATAATGGGCGTATATACAATGCACGGGGGAAAAAACCTCCTAGTGAGGGAAAAAGTGCCCCGGCGGTCCTAAGTGTGTTCACACACATCACTACTATAATATGGTAACAATTAGCACCTAGTCCGAATTTTTCAAGTCTCTTGGTGCTTAAGAGGCCATGGAAAATCCGAACCTTCCTTATACCATCGTACCCAAACATGCTCCGATGGGGACCAAACTTTGCATTCATGTGGGGGTGGGTCCCCCCCACATGCTTGCAAAGTTTGGTCCCCATTGGAGCATGTTTGGATTGGTAATTAGCGCCCAGTGTGGGTTTTTGAAGTCTCTTGGTGCTTAAGAGGCCAAGGAAAATCCGGGCCTTCCCCATACCATTGTACCCAAACATGCTCCGAACTTTGCAAGCATGGGGGGGGACCCACCCCCACATTCTTGCAAAGTTTGGTGACAATCAGAGCATGATTTGATTGGTAATTAGCGCCCAGTCCGGGTTTTTGAAGTCTCTTGGTGCTTAAGAGGCCATGGAAAATCCGGGCCTTCCCCATACCATCGTACCCAAACATGCTCCGATGGGGACCAAACTTTGCAAGCATGTGGGACCAACCCCCACATGCTTGCAAAGTTTGGTCCCCATCAGAGCATGTTTGGATTGGTAATTAGCGCCCAGTCCGGATTTTTCAAGTCTCTTGGTGCTTAAGAGGCCATGGAAAATCCGGGCCTTCCCCATAACATGTACCTAAACATGCTCCGATGGGGACCAAACTTTGCAAGCATGTGGGGGGGACCCACCCCCACATGCTTGCAAAGTTTGGTCCCCATTGGAGCATGTTTGGATTGGTAATTAGCGCCCAGTGTGGGTTTTTAAAGTCTCTTGGTGCTTAAGAGGCCATGGAAAATCAGGGCCTTCCCCATACCATCGTATCCAAACATGCTCCGATGGGGACCAAACTTTGCAAGCATGTGGGGGTGGGTCTCCCCCATGCTTGCAAAGTTTGGTCCCCATCAAAGCATGTTTGGGTATGATGGCATGGGGAAGGGCCGGATTTTCTATGGCCTCTTAAGCACCAAGAGACTTCAAAAACCCGCACTGGGCGCTAATTACCATTCCAAACATGCTCCGATAGGGACCAAACTTTGCAAGCATGTGGGGGTGGGTCCCCCCCATGCTTGCAAAGTTTGGTCCCCATCGGAGCATGTTTGGGTATGATGGCATGGGGAAGGCCCAGAATTTCCATGGCCTCTTAAGCACCAAGAGACTTCAAAAACCCGCACTGCGCGCTAATTACCAATCCAAACATGCTCTGATTGTGACCAAACTTTGCAAGCATGTGGAGGTGGGTCCCCCCCTAATGATTGCAAAGTTTGGTCCCCATCGGAGCATGTTTGGGTACGATGGCATGGAGATTTTCAACAAACAATATGATAGCCAAAGTGTTAAAAAATATAATAAAATCAAGAACAGCAACTAAAATGTAATGATACTCAATAATGAAAAAACTCATAATGATATAAACATCAAATAAGTACATCAGAATGAAAATGAGCTACCCCAGCTAGTCTAAGGCTAGTCACTGCCCAAAAATCTAAGTACAATGTAAGTGAGCTAACCCAGCTAGTCTGAGTTTAGTCACTATCAAGATAGAGATCTAGTCAGCACAGCAGCCTCTCTAGCTCTCAACTGCTCTAGAATGCTCTCATGGTCATCCACTCGAAGCTGAAAACGGGTGAGAACTGTGTTTTCGGCTCTGTACTCGAACAAGAGTGAGCCTGGTAGCAACCACTAGATGAGAGAACTGAAATGCCTCTAACTCCCACTTCCACTGCTGGAACTCAAGACTCCCCCGATCAAGTCGAATCTGCTGGTAGAACCGGCCTGCCACAATCATGCTATGGGCGTCATAAGAAAACCCATGATCATCCACTGTATCTTGGTCAAGGATGCACTTTGGCCTAGTGCAACTCATCAGATAGTAGTCTACTCCCTCGCTATTTCCCTCACTGACAATAATAGCAAATACATCACCCTTCTGTAGCAAATCTGTCAGGTCATCATAACTGACCATGAACGCAGGACTTGTGTGCTCATCAGACAGCACTGGATGTGAAGGATGCTCGGGGGAGAGGAATGTCTGTATCCATGCATCTGCCCATCCTCTCAAGGCACAATGTGACCAATCGCCATCCATACATGCTCCACAAAAGCATGCAAACCGTCGTGTGTAAATCGTGGGGGCCGCCATGCACGTGCTCCTAATGGAATGTAAGCCCAAGGTGCCAGGTACTCTGTCATAATCATGGGAGGCTCTACGGTCAACCATGCCACCATCCACATGCCAAAAAAATCTCCTAACAATCCAAGCATCACGTTTGGGGTACGATGATGCTGCACTCCCACACAAATGTTGGGAGCACCACTCGACTACATGGCCCGCATCTCTGAACCGCTGAGCATCCTGCCCGCAGCTGATGATGCTCAAGGCACGTTTCACACACACGCCCGCACCATCATGCTCTCCCTTCCCGTGACCAGTCTCAAAGAATGACCAAATCACTGGGATACTAGACTGCACATGCCACCTATAAATCCATAAAAGATAGTCTTAGTTATTGTTTTCTTTAAGATGTTCTAGTGAATTTAGTTTAATTGTAAATGTAAGAAAACCATAAGTACTACCTGTAGAGCCAATAGAATTGTCATGATGACTTGAACTGTGTGCCACAACCATCCGACCAAACCCATCGCTGGACACGTCTGATCCCACAATCTCCTAAAAAATCGTCATGGAGACGAAAACAGTGTTGCACAAAATGTGCATCATGTGAACGATCATCACTGATATAGAAATGATACTCTTGAATAATGACACGGGTCTCGGGGGTACTCGCTATCCCATCTACATGAGCCTTTGCATGTCGATAGCTAATGTGGACCATAATAGCAACCTGGTGAGGTAAGTAATACATACGTTTAGGACACAAAAAATCAAATAAGTAATGTAGCTCAAACATAAAACAAATATTACAAAATATAACCATTACCTGCTCTGAGAAGTAATACTCAGATTGTATCTCCTGAAAAGGTGTGAAGGTGTAGTTCTCTGCAAAATCAATCACAGAGACGACCACACCAATAGGAAACTCTACTAGGCATGCTCGGAACTGACGATCCTACACTTGGCACAATGACTGTGCCGTATATAGGGGTAGATCTGCTCCCTAAATGTGGCTGTGAAGTGACAATGTGGTGTATGTTTGTCCACGAGCTGCAACTTCCTGGACTGTCCACCACTCTGGAGCTAGTGTGTCACATACTCATAACGTTGCCATGCCACTATCTCTTGGTCACTTGCATCAAGATCTACCATCTGTAGATCTGCAAGTGAACCACATGATGTGTAATTGCTCTCCACACAAGGCATCCTATGGAACTGGGCATCCTCCGTGCGTGCACACAAAAGAGAGTGGATGAAATCACGTGGACTACGAGGCAACTCTCTATGCCCACTAAGAGAACGGAACACATCATAAAAAAGTTTGAACTCAACATGGTAGCGACAACAACATGTGTCACGCTGACGTGAGTACCTCACAAACCAAGGCTTACACCCCTCAAATGACCTTTGCTCAATTTTAAGCTCTGGATACGAAGCCACAAACTGAGAATACAACTCAGTTTGGGTCATTTCAAGAAAGCAAGCACCGTGCCCAATGAACACTCCTCTTGTCACTCTCTTATGCAAAGCTTTCTTGAAAACTGGCAAGGCACGACAATTCTCCTCCCAAAAACTTTCTATCAAGGTTCTAGTGGTTTCATCTAGTAGGCGATCATGCCTAGCTACACGACCACTACTCGCCCACAAAGCACCAACCTCAATGGCATCTAAACTTTGTCGTCTAATAGACCCAACTCTAAGTGCGTGTGGTGCTAGGGAAAGGATGCGAGATGTGGCACTAACTTGGTGGACGGGGGGGAGTCTAGTCCTATCACGTTTCCGACTCCTACGACTTTGAGAACCCATTCTCAAGGAAGCTAAGCGAGAAAATATTATAAAGGCTCAATGATAGGATAGTACTAGAGATAAGTGTGGGATAGTACTAGAGATGTGTGATTATATAGGAAAAATAGATTATCCACTTCAAATCTCATTGGATTTCCTATCTAAGATTGATTGGATAACTAAGATAAACATAAAGATAATTAAAGATAAACTATTATCCACTTAAAAATCAATATTATTAATAATATTTATTAACAAGTCTAAATATTTATCATTACTAGATATATAAATATATCTTTAAAGATATCTTTTATTTTATAATTATATAACTGCTTTTTTTTTATAAAGTATTTTTTTTAAATTTTATTCAAAGGTTTATTCTACTTTAAAATTTTTCAAGAAATATTAAATTAAAAAATTTATTTTTTTAAAATTAATAATATGAACTTTAATAATAATATTATTGATCTAATCCCAAAATATAATCCTTTAAAATTAGTGATTTTAAATTCTTTTATTTAATAAGTTATATATATATTTAATTATTTAAAATTCTATATTCTATTTCTCTAAATTACTAAATTAACTTTTTCAAAAATATGTTTTTGAAAAAAGAGGGGAGGTGGGAAGGAGGTGCCACATGTCACATGCGTGCATGACACGTGGCATTCTCTTGACATGTGGTACTATTATGGTTGATGTGGCAATTCCATGATGTGGCATGCCATGTCACCAAGTGCGAGGTGGCATGCAAAGGTGGCAAGATGATGTGGCATTAATGATGACTAGGATGATGAGGTGGGGAGTCAACTAGGTTGACCATGTTGACATGGAGGGTGGAGGTGGCAAGCTGAGGTGGCAAGCTGCTTATGTGGATCCTCTCGATGCTCATGTGGACATAAAGTGGCATGCATATATAAGATTTGTGCCTACCCAAGCCTCACATATGGAATGAAACCTAAGCTGTGAAGTTTACCAAGCCTAGATTTCCAAACCTAACTAGGATTGGTTTTAGACTTGAAAAGGGGACAGTGGACACAATATGGGAATTTTCACTTGGGAGGATTGAAAATGGACCTTCCCATACTCAAATCAAGCCAAATTTTTTTTAATAAATTCATGGCAGCAAGAGTATTGATCCCTTGAGTTTTTAGATTGAAAGATTCAATATTTAATTTTCTAGAATTAAATTACTATTGATTTAATGGGTCTCTAACAGTCATAATAAATTTTCCAAAGTAAATCTACAAAAATCCAACCGTTAGATTTGTAATTTTACCTTATACCCACATTATACTAATCTTTTCCAATCTAATCATCACTAGATCCATACAATTTGAGCATTTTAAATGGTAGATGTGGTGGGAGGATAAAATAGTATGTTTTTTAACAATTCTAATACATTTTAAATAATATAAAAAATAGTAGAACACATCAAAAATTACTCGATAAATCAAGTTAAGCTCTATGTTATTTGTATTTGTGATATGCAAAGTGGAAACATCATATGAGTAATAATGTAAAAGTTATAGGCAATTTACTCACATTCACTGTACCTGTCTAAACCTAGGACAGGGCCTGTATACAAACTTGGTTCCCAAAGAAAAGGGGATTTGCAATTATTGGATATTCGATCAGATTATAGTTTTAGGTGCCCAACTTTGCATATGATGTTTCATTAGAAGACCTTGAAGTGAAACTCCTTGGCTAACTATGAGAGATTGGCTATTCTTCTTGAAAAAATGCCTGTTTTCCAGCTAAAGCCAAGGGCGCCCACTACATGAAACTAGATAACCTCATCTTGCAACCACCCTACTAATGTAAAGCACCTCTTTTTGAGCATCTTTGATTGCATCGGTAAGAGAAATCCTTAACATATCCTAAGTAATGTTACCCAATGAGATTTGATCCTGTCCATTAGTGTGTGTCAGCATTCCTTCATTGACTATTCGCCCACTAATGTCATGAAGAGGTACTCTATCTTGTTGCATAGCCCTTGAACTTTGCCCATGTTCAACATTGGAATGTGGATTCTCACTGAATGGAGCATCATCCACCTATACCAAATCACACGAACAACTTCATTAGCATCATCATGAGCTTGGTTGTCTTCCACGGGCACTTGTGCTTAAGATCTCGATGGCCTTCCCCGGTTCCCCATGCTACCAAGTGGTTAATATAGCAAACAGCAGACAAATTTGGATTTCTTTAGTTTGCTCGCATTTGCTTTGATGAGATGAACACTTCTATCACCCTAGATCACCACTTTAAGCACCCCAATACCTCTCTGTTTTGACTTTTTGTTGAAAGTCAACGACAAGGAGAGTTCATGCCATGCTCCCCCCGAGCCTCTCCTCCAATGCCCGAAGTACCCTCACGAGCATACTAGATACTATGAAATGAAGTGGGATACAAGTGAAATGTATGTGGATGTAGCTTCAAAAGGATAAGATAGTACTTATAATGTTTTTAGCATGACTCATGCTATTTCATTCATCATTTTACAAAAAGCATGTACTCATGCTTTTCCCATTCATCCAAAGTAGCTCCATCACATCAATCACCACAAAAACAACATCCACAGAGCATCCAAAAATCATGTGATTCACAAGCACAACTCACTATTTTGCATCACTTCAATCAAGTTTTGCCATTACTCCTCCATGACCCTCATCAATGAACCAAACAATCCATCATATGGCAAGTAGATTCCAATTGGTTCAATGAACACCAAAGGAGTGATGCTTGCTTAATGCTTAAGCAAATCAAGGGCTCATATGATGCATTCCAAAGTCCCTTCAATGGTGGATGTAATGGCCATGCAAAAGCTTATAAGTCTCATGAGCATTCCACCATTGTAATTAGCATGCAAGTCTTTGAAGCATTGACAATCAAAGGCTTCAATCTATGGTTTCAAATAGCTTGAAGAGAGGTTTTCAAAAAGCTTGAAGCCATAGTGATCAAAAGCTGAAAATGCCTTCATGGAATGCTTCTTCAATGGTGTTCAAAGGAAGAGAGGTTTTCAAAAAGCTTGAAGCCATAGTAATCAAAAAGCTAAAAATGCCTTTATGCAATGCTTCCATCAATGGTGTTCAAAAGCATAAGCAAAATCTTACACCTTGCATAGTTGTTGAAGATTTGAAGAATTGAAAACTTGAGAAGGCTTGAGATGGTTGAAAGCTTGAAGAGGTGATCCAAGTCGCATGAGATCATAGTTGGTAGGCATCTCCTTCCAAGGCCACATCCCATGCCAATGTTCAGAAAAAAAAATGCAGCAATTGAAACCTTATAACCATGCTTAAGCCAAGCTTAAGCAAGATTAAGCTTGAATCAAATGGCTATGAAAGTGCAGTAACGTGGCTCAGTAACTCAGATTAATGTGCGATTTAGCGCTGCAATCCACATGGAAATAGCCACGACTCCTCACAACCTAACTAATCTAAGCTTACACAAGCATCTCATGTTGCAATGTGATGAATTCAGCTTTGATTTGGAGTCAAATAGACACTTGATTCACACCCAAAACAGTGGTGAAAATGTCCATGAAAGACTCCATTGAAGAGCTTGAAAGAAAGCTGAGGAGAAGATGAATCAAAGCCCTAAACTCATGGCATCAAACGGCTATGGATTGAAGCCCTATTCTCTCCAAGATCAAACATGAGGAAGAGGGAAAACCTAAACATTTTGATTAGGAAAAGTTAATCTTGATTAATAGAATTTTCCCCAATTTTGGTCCTGTCCCTCAAATTTTGGAGCGATTGCCCCAATGTTTAGTCCACAGTGACCCATAGCCCCTTAAAACATTAATCAATTCAAAAATCCAATGTTTAGTCCCTCAAACATTGGAGCGATTGCCCCAATGTTTAGTCCACAGTGACCCATAGCCCCTTAAAACATTAATCAATTCAAAAATCCAAGAGAATTCTAGCATTCCACACTCCCCATGCCCCATTTCTTGATCAAGAAATCAATCAAAATCAAGAAAATTTCAAAGAAACTCTAGACAAGAAAATCATGAAAATGAAATTTTTTTAAAAATTTTCAGAAATCTTAGATCAAAGACAAGGCTCTGATACCACTATAATGAGATGGGGAAAAGAAAGAAAGAAATATTGCACTCATAATGGAGTACCACATGCACTCATGATGGAGTACCACATGCACTCAAGGGATTACCACCATTGCCATAGAAGCATGGAGCTCCAAGAAGTATGATTTCATTAGTAAAGGTGTGTTTTGACTTTAGTTATAATATTCACTTATATACTTGCCCACCATTTCACACTCATTAATGTTGGGCCTCATAACCATGCCCATGAGCCTCTCCTTATGTACAAACTCAAGCCCCTTTCATTACAGCACTTTAGTGTAACTGTAAGATATCTAAGCCACACTAGGCGTTCGTGGGTTTACTTCATAACAAGGCATTGCATTGAGTGATATACCTCTTTTATTTTTGCCACTTCCTGAGGCATTAGGTGCTGTTGGTGGCGACCATGCGATCGAGGCACTTCTGTACTTGAGGCTTCATTCTCAATTTCCTCTTCCATGAGTTACACATCCACCATGTGCATTGAGGTAGTGGGAATCGTTCCTGATTCAACATACTTTGTTCCTCTGGGAGGCAACACATTGATGGTGGCAAGTACATGCATCCAGTTTTCACTAAAGTTTGGAGGTGGAAGTGATGCGTACATCTCGTTTTCTTCCTCTTCCCATGAGTGTTCTTTAATTGGTTGGTAGACTTGTAAGGATGTGGTTGGTTCAGTTTTGTGACCGAATGATCCCCAGACAATCACCCTTCCATGGGGTGTGCCTTCCACGTATGGAGATCAATCTTCAAAATTTGTGAATCCTTTCGTAGATACACTTGGTCTAATGCCCAATCATGCACCACTTTGGCTTCCCTCATGAAGGGTTTGCCCAAGATAATAACATATGAATTTGGTTGGTGCAGAAAGTCCATTATAACAAATTCATGATGGTAACGAAACAAAAAGACCTTAAGCTTAATGTTTTTCAATAACCCCATTGGCCTTGAGGATGTTCCATCTGCCATCTTAACGATTAGGTCCGCTCTTTCTAACTCTAGTTTTCCCTAGTTTTTCCAACATCGCTTGGTGATAATGCTCACACCCACACTGCCATCTAGGATAGCAAGTGCTTGGTACCCATTATAGTGGATTGGAATTGTGGCATTCATGTCATCTCCCTCATAATACCTCCCAATTGGTTGACCAGGTTTTGGATGAATCTAGGTGCTCCCCTTTCCTCAGAGGTTCTTGGTTTTTCCTTGCTAGAGGTGTCTGGCTCTCGTATGTGGTGATCGTTGGGTTCATTATTCCTTCTACCCAATCCTTGATATTTGCCCACAATTTTGGCGTGTTGTATAAAAATGGTCCAAGCAGCATTTTGACAGTTGTAGATAGTATTGTTGAGAGACTGCCTATGTCTCTAGGTTCTCTGGCAAGTGAGGGCTCCTTCCACGTGTTTGTCTCATATTCAAGCCCAGGGAATGAATGGTTCAACAATTCTTGATATGCGTCTACAAACATTCTTGCCATTAGATCACTATGAGTCCCTTCCTTGGACTCTTCTGGAATTGGAGTAGGTACATCAAATTTTCTTTCCTTTAACAACTCAATCTGTGGATACACTAAATCCCTAGCCCTGTTAGCCCTTAATTTGGCTTCATGGTTGTGCTAACACTCCTCTGTAAGGGCCTTAGCTTCCTCAATCTTTCTTATTTCCTCCTCAACATTTGGATATTCTCCAACACCCTTGGGGGTTGCTGGTCTCTCTTTTGCCTACTCATCCGGCCGCCTCGGCACTTGTTTGTCTCCCTCCCTTGATTGGGTGGAACCGGTGTCAATGGTATCTTCCTTGGATCCATCCTGAATTATGACTAAGATGTCACCCTTGCCCACCTTTTTCACTCTTCTCCTTCTCCCAATCTTAGATGTTGTAACACCTCCTGGGTTTTTCCCTTTGTTCACCTATTTTGATTATGCGCGTGTCAATACATTTACTAGCGGTGATATTCTAGGTTGCACACTTATAGTCCTCATGGTGGCATGGTTAGATGATGTAGAAACATTGACATTGGTGCGATATGGGCAGTCCTTGATCAGATGATCAACACCACACTTAACACATGAAAGAGTTGGCATGGTGTTGGTCTAGCAGACCATGTCTCGTGTCGTGAAATATTTATGCCGTAAACAACTTGTGTTTCATGCTTTGAAATTCCCGTTTAGAATTGTATCAATCTGAGTCAGGATGACTACTATAGTGCACTTATGGCCCTCTTTTACCTTTGGTATGATAATTCTTCAATATGTGAACAACCCTTTTCACGTCATGAAATGGCAGTTCTCCGTCAAATAGCAGACTGTGGTTCATGTTGTGAAAATATTTTTCTACACTTTCATGAGATAAGACTTTTCCATTTCCTTGTGGTGTCAGTTGTGTCAAGATAAGTTGCAATAACTTTAGTAAGGCAATCCCAAGATTTTCAGCGCTAATGGTGGGTAGGGTTTCACGTTGTAAAATTCAATGAGTTTCACGTTATGAAATGCCTTCTTGCATTTTCATGTGTTTGTCACAGTAGTCGAGCCAACGTAATAATCTTTTCCGTGATTTAGAGTGTGATTTCCTTGCCCAATATATATAGAATGATTGTGTCTAGCAAATAGAATGTAATGAAAATTACCAACACAACCAATGGCTCTTTATTTTTGTAATTAGAAAAAAAAACGTGTGTCACCAAGTGCTACGATAGCGAAATTGGTGATGGAAACATCAAAATCAAAAGAAATTCCAAGTGTAGCTTTCCTCAAAGCATTACCAAATACTCACACACACTTCAATAACACAAATTTTCATAACTAAGCTAATTCGTTCATTTCCACACACACCTTATCCATAGGGTTTTTCACAATGCACTTCTAGAATGCAAAGGCAACATTGAATATGGCATAGTATGAGCTAGAGCTCTAAGGAGATGGATCCGATGCCAAAAATGTTATGGCTTACTACACATCTCAAGAGAACTCCACACATTCACAAATGGAAGAAGCAATAGACAATAAGCATCGTAGGGTACTTACCAATGTTTCGAGCCCACGTTCCTTGAGGCTCTCCAAGGTTGCTTCTTGTAGAACCTCCAATCCTCCAATCTCCACCTCCTCTCTGTCACCACAGAGTCGCTCACACCAAAATGCAAGGCAATCGCCCTCTCACCCTCTCACACACAAGGCACATGCACTAGAGTACACACATACACTCTCTCTCTCATACACAAGATAAGATAAGAGCTCTCATAGCATTTCACTTCCTTTAGCTATACATGATATCTAGTATGAATAGCATAATAAGTGTAGGATCTATCTTATCAAGAAATTATTCCAACTAAATATCATCCATTCTCAGTGATTGGTTTGTCTTGTCCTTTAGGATTGCTTCCACAATAATTTTCTTAGCTAATATTTTTTACATTGCTTTAGCTCTCCTAACCCTATCTTGTATGAATTTATTCATCTTATCTTTGAACTCTCTTATGAAACTCGTTTTACTTCCTTCAGGTACACATGATATCTAGCATGAATAGCACAATGAGTTAGTTTCCTTTCTCCATCCATCATAAGAAAATGTATGTGTAGCCTATAAGGACATTCTTTACAAGCACCTTGGTGACACACCATGGAGTAGACACTTTTGTGAACCAATACTTTCCACACCCATTTCCATAGGTCCAACCAATACCTTGCACATTCCTATCCACATGACAAACCTTTACACTATGGAACACCATAGTGTAGACACTTTAGTGAACCAATACCTTTCACACTCATGTCCACAAGTCAAACCAATACCTTCCACACCCATGTCCGCATGATAAACCTTTGCAAGCCTTCCTTGTGATTGTTTATCATTTGCTATTCTTTCTGCACTCTAAATGAGTGCACAAACTATTTGTGCACTACAAGTGGCTTCCACACATCTCCTAGAGAGAGAGAGAGAGAGAGAGAGAGAGAGAGAGAGAGAGAGAGAGAGAGAGAGAGAGAGAGAGTGTGCTAATCCTTTAGTACATGTTGCAACAATTTAACATGTTTATTTTAAATTTTAGATTAGATTATTACACTGTTCCAAATCTATTTTAATGATATAGATTTAAGATGTTGGTTTCAAATGTTAGATTAGATTATTACACTAGGACTTCCATTCCATATCTATTTTAATGATATAGATGTTGCCAAAATCAAACATTTGATAAAACTAAGAGAAGGGGGGTTTCATAATTTCCATTGGAGGAAACACAAGAGATTATTATAGTAGGACTTCCATTTCAAAGCTATTTTAATGATATAGATGTTACCAAAATCAAACATTTGCTAAAACTAAGAGAAGGGGGGTTCATAATCTCCATTAGAGGAAAAACGAGAGATTTAAAATAAAATAATAGCATGATATCTAGTATTGAATGTGAGAGAGAGAGAGAGAGAGAGAGAGAGAGAGAGAGAGAGAGAGAGAGAGAGAGAGAGAGAGTGCTAATCCTTTAGTGCATGTTGCAACATTTTAACATGTTTGTTTCAAATTTTAGATTAGATTATTACACTAGGACTTCCATCCAAATCTATTTTAATGATATAGATTTAAGGTGTTTGTTTCAAATGTTAGATTAGATTATTACACTAGGACTTCCATTCCATATCTATTTTAATGATATAGATGTTGCCAAAAGCAAACATTTGATAAAACTAAGAGAAGGGGGGTTTCATAATTTCCATTGGAGGAAACACAAGAGATTATTATAGTAGGACTTCCATTTCAAAGCTATTTTAATGATATAGATGTTACCAAAATCAAACATTTGCTAAAACTAAGAGAAGGGGGGCATTAGAGGAAACACGAGAGATTTAAAATAAAATAATAGCATGATATCTAGTATTGAATGAGAGAGAGAGAGAGAGAGAGAGAGAGAGAGAGAGAGAGAGAGAGAGAGAGCGCTAATCCTTTTGTACATGTTGCAACAATTTAACATGTTTGTTTAAATTTTAGATTAGATTATTACACTCGGACTTCCGTTCCGAATCTATTTTAATGATATAGATTTAAGGTGTTTGTTTCAAATATTAGATTAGATTATTACACTAGGACTTCCATTCCATATCTATTTTAATGACATATATGTTGCCAAAATCAAACATTTGATAGAACTAAGAGAAGGGGGGTTTCTCATAATTTCATGATTTTGAAAAGTGATAAAACTCCTCAAGTGTGTCCAATTTTATAAACAAAAATTTGGGTGCGATTTTTAAATGAAAATTGGGTCATTTTTTGAAATTACAAAGAAAGCTATAAAAATGGATTAAATAGTTCTCATCATACTTGATTTGGAGGGGCTTAAATAGTTCTTAGCATAAATTTAATTTTAGTTATACAAAAATCCACAAAAATGGTTTTTTTTAAACAAGACTGGTGTTAATCATTATATAGTTATGGATCTTGCTAACTATCTCCCATTGGGATCCAGTAAAGTAAGAACAAAATTTGAGGTCTTCTAAAAGAACTACTATTTTTTTAAAAGGAGGTAAGAGGTTAGCTTGATAGAGTTATTTAAATATGTATCTCATTTAAGAAATAATGTGTGGGTGCAACCATGAATCCCAACCCATGTAATGGCTCATTTAGTGGCCCTCTAACCCTTTAATCACATTTAATCTATTTCAAGATTAACTTGAGGGAGGACATCAATTAGTCTCAAACCTATCCCTTTTGTGGGAGAAGAAAAAGCATGCTTGGGATTGAAGAATAATATATTAAAAAGCATTCTTGGGATTAAATAATTATCTATTAAAAAATAGAGGGCAAGAATCCGTGGCAAAGATTGTCCATGGTGGGGATTAAAATCCAAATGCAAAGACTAGTTAGGAATTTTAAAGCTTATGTTGTGGCTTTGGGAGAATGATTTTTTAAAACCTTTTTTTTTGGATAGGATAACAACATTAATTGGTTTTTTACTAAAATATACTCACATTACAAGTAAAAAATATTGACTCAACTTGCACTATCGAGATAAGAATAAAAGAAGGGATACCCTATATAAAAGCATAGAACTTTGGGGTAGTTTTTTTTCAAATGGTATTTAAGTATGGGCGAATTCAATCTCATAAAAAGAGGTAGACATTAACCCATCTATGAGTTATTCACTATTGTGAATAGAAGATACTCTCAAAATCTCCCCAAAAGCCTCTTTTTAGGCATTTAGTCCACCATGAAGTTAAATAATTAACCATAGATCTCTCCACATGGCTCCTTATCTATTATTCAAGTACTTCAAGTGGGATAAAGTAAGATTCTTATGGGCAAATCATTTTTTCAAAGGCCATGGAAATTATCCCTACCATTTTGAAAACTCCCTTAGATCAGCCAGTGGGTGAGCCCCTATTTTTTTCCTTGGTGTTCATGTAGTACTAATAAGTTGGTGCTTTTGTCCACCCATTCTCACAATCCATTATTAAACCAAAGTCATACTTCATCTTTCAATTCCTTGTTCAATAACTTTGAAATTTTGCATTCTTTGGGAAATTTTGAACTTTGAACAAGTGTGCATGCAGATGTTTAAAATCTTACCTTAATAAATTAAAGTATTATATTGGAAAAAATAAGAGTCATGCCGCATCATGAATTGTGGTGTTGTATGTAAGGTGACGAAGGAGAAGTTATCATCAGAAAGTCTAGAGTCATTTATTTTTCTCCCAAAGAATTCAACTTACAGCAAATTTTCTTTAATAAAGAGTATTGATTTAAATTGAATAAGGCATCTAATCTGATTGGCATGAATGTGATTGCCTCTTTGAAGAGACTGAACATTTATATGATTGGCATGAATGTGATTGCCTCTTTGAAGACTGAACATTTATCATGAATGTGTGTCCCCTTAAGGAGACTCTAGCAATAGTGATAGTCATAATTATGAAAGTGGATGATCTTGGTAAGATTTTTGGATTTAAGTCAATGCAATCAAGTTATAAGATTAATGCTTTAAAGTTTTTTACTCTAGTTATGTAGATTCAAAATCCACATTTATAAATGCATTCAACTACATGAAATACAAACATCCACTATGGTTAGTAAAACCAAATAACAAAGTTGTTTGAATTTCTTAGCCCTTCAAAGAATGAAAAATTATTTTGAAAACTTTCTTGAGTTTGAATGAGAAGTCAAGTATCAGCCTACCATTAGAAATCTCGTACAAGATGATAATTCCACAAGAGAACAAAGGCTTGCAAAAGTTTTCATTCTAGAAGATTGTGACTAGGAATTGATGTCTACAAATTGGATGAATGTGAAGAAGAGTCACACAATTGTATTGCATGAGACGTACCATTATCATGAATGGACTCACATATTTTATTGTATGAGACATACCATTATCACATGAATGGAGTCATGATTATGACACAAATACTTATCCATCAAGTTAATGTAAATGATCTATCTTTAAGTTCAAGATAAAGAAAAGAAGAAGCTATAATTTAGGTACAACAATTGGTACATACATGTCATGACACATATATTTATCCATTAAGTTAATGTAAACGATCTATATTTAAGTTCATGGTTAAGAAACAAGAAGCCATAATTTAGGTCCAATAATTGGTATCAAAAGGAAAATATGATACCAATCAAGAAGATATATGGAATGAAATTTATGTACCAGTAAAATGCTAAAGGTTTCATGCCTTATAATGCAACAAACATACTTAGTTGAGGTGTTTATTCATACTCAAACAAAAAGTAATTACTGACACACATCAACCAATGCTTTTCAAGCTATATTTTTACCTCTATTCAACCTAAGTTATTCCATTTATAGGAAAAGGGGGGGATGCTATTTTCAACTTGTGGAGCTAATTGCCTCATACTCATTGTGTTCAATTTACTTTAGATGATGAATAATTAACAAGCATACTTGACAAGGAAATTGGGTTTATTTTTTAAAATTTAGTGACATAGTGCCATCTTACTTTAAATCTAAAGAAGCACACGATTTGCATCATCTTCAAGGTGGGGGTTGCTCCTTCTTCCCATAAGCGTGATGCCACCGGCCTGACGAGCCTGGGGGTCACGACACTTCTAAGTCGTCCATGTCGACTTGCATGGAACATTCCGAGATCGAGCTGAGGTGAGGCATGAAGCTGATGACCGAAGCAATCCTATAATGTCTCACCTCGAGCATAGCCCCGTCGGGGGGCGACAAGCAGCCTCATAAGGAGATCATCCCATTGAGTCGGCCATCGCCTGTTTCTCATCTTAGCGGCACACCACGTACATGACCTTCCTAAATCATTTTTTTTTATAAACACTTTCCTTCTAAATTGTCAATCACAGTGGTCCCATGGCCAACAACTTGGGTACTCTTTCATATGAAGCATACCCTTATCACTTTGTAATACAAAAATATTTGTGTGAAGTGCAGAGAGCAACCAACAAGTGACGTGCATGTTCAAGAATGAAGCATAGAAAGGTGAAATCATAAGAAAACGACTTAAAGGTACCGATATAGAATCATACGGCACATGATTGGTGAGATGAGGGAAAGTTTCCTTTGGAAGGTTGCATTTTCAAGAATTCTAGATGCTTAAAGAAGAATTTTGGGGAGTGGAAAAGCATGTGCATGGTCTATGTGTGCATAGTTCACCCACCCACCGCAATTCTTATTTGTTATTTGGCTATGCACTCTTACAAGATCTCAATATTAAAAGGATGCAAGGCATGTGCACACAATGATGAAGGATTTATACATAAATTGCCATGCCTTGGTGAATCATATTTCAACATACTAGATTTCCAGGAGATGGATGACAATGTGAAGTTTTTTTATTACCACACAAACATCTTTTAAGCTACCCATGTTCCTCTGATGTGATGGGGATAAAGTAGGTCTTTGAGCAAAAGTCATCATAACCTTTGTAGAGCAGGTCCCATGGGACTCTAGAGATTGATTGCAACAACATTGATTTTGTGGTTTGAATGAATAGGGATAGTCTTCCTCCTTTACAACACATCTCGGTAAGCACAATAAGGAGATTTTTAAAAGAAAAATTGAAGGTGATCATGTTGCTCATCGTGCTCTACTATTAAGAGCTACCTAAGATAAGCACTGTTTGGGGTGGCTGCTTTGAACAGACCTAACAAAGCTGGTCAAAATTGACAAGAGAAGACCTTAGTTTTTGTACATACTTGTACATGCATTGGGGGATGGGATCCTCTTCATGGCTCATTGTTTGGGCCAGAGAAAGAAACAAGAAGATGAAAAGATGGATTTTTTATTTATTTAAAAAAAAACATAAAGGGGGACACACATAGAGTCGCCTTCAAAGTCGCCTTCAAGGGAGATACACTAAAGGAGAATCCTTTACTCTTGCAAATAAAGGTTGCAATTCCTTTGAATACAAATATAGGTAGCCTTTGCAAAGGAGGAGTGTGTGTGCGCATGTGGGCAGCTCCACTAAGGTCTAAGGTTATGCCAAAAAATCTCCTTTGTTGTTACTTATAGCATTACTTACCATTAACCCCTTATTAACCCAGCTTATTAGTAATCAGTCCGTCTTCTAATGGAGGCTGCCGCCAATGGGGAGCGCTTTCGATGCTTCATCTGCTTGTGAGCTCTCTCTTCCTCTCATCAAACGAACGATAATATTTCTTCCCCACAGAGATGCAATTTTTTTTTTTTGATGATTTACACGCTCTTGTACTGCCTTCCTGCAGGGATTTAGTGTTCAAGCCCATCGTCCAATGTGAGTGCAGACCTTGATCTAATAATTACTGTGTAAAGTAGATGGCCCGTAATTATTAATTATAATGGTGCCAGGAGTATAGATTTGCTGAGTTTAATCTTTTAATTTTTCATGTGGATATGCAGCTGTACTTACTGATATTATTAAATCTAGTACTAATGAGCAATTGGGTGTCAAAAATAATCCATTGGGGATTACCGTTACGTAATACAGAATTAATTAGAGATTTGGAGCATTCGGGTAAGCGAGTAGGAGAATTCAGCGGAGATAAGACATGATTAGATTCCAAATTCAGGAGGTTCGAAGTGAATTACACGCGCTTAAGATCGGATTAAATGCAAGGCTAAGCAATTGGGCACCTGATTGCATCTGGATTTCGTGCTAATAATTGGGTGAATTTCTGCTGCAGCCTGCGGGCATGTGTTCTGCTTTTGGTGCGTGCACAGGGCCATGGATTCAAAGAAGCAGTCCCAATGCCCAGTGTGCAGGAGGCCCTACATCCATTTCCCAAGGGTGTGCTCTCTCCTTCATTTCTCCTTAATCAAGGTGCTCCCAGAACACTACAAGGCCAGGGCTCGCGAAATCCAAGGTTTAATCTCTCTCCCACCATGGATTAGTCCACGATTAATCCAACCGTTAATCTCTGATCACCCACCATATTGCAGGATTAGTCCATGACTAATCCAAGCGTTAATCTCTGATCTCATCCAAGGTTTTTATACTTGAAAAACTCGACGGTTCAAAAAGTTGCTGAGAGTACCGTTGTGGGTGCCGCCCTGTATGCAGATATGGAGGAGAGTGAGCAGGTTTTCTCACCCCGAATCTCTCCACGCGGGAGCTTAACATCTACAAGCCCCCAGATTGAAGAAAAGCAGCAGGCATTCACCCATTCAAATTCATTAAACAAGCACTCTAAACCACTGGATTTGCCCCACAGTTGTGAAGGCTTGCAGCTAATCTCAGAGATCAAGAATGCCAATTGTCAGGATTTGGATCTAATCACCGGAACCCTGCCAGATGCATCTGAAGAAGCTGGCGGTGATCATTGCAAAGATCTGGCTCCGCAAGACTTCCCATGTGCATTATGCAATCAATTGCTCTACAGGCCAGTGGTGTTGAATTGTGGCCAAGGTTTTTAAATAAACCCAATCCCTTTTTATAATTAATCGCTTTCTAGTCCTGTCAATTGCTTGCATTGTGGCCCTTTTGCACTCTTAATCAACTCTCAAAGCATCTCTAATTCAGTCTTGTATATTAAGTTGCTTGTAGTATAATGCTTTTTATAGCAATACCCATTTTTGATGTGATAATATATAGTATGCCATTATTTAATGCTTGCTATATAGTATTTCACACCCAATCATTATATCTTATGCCATTATAATGGTTGCTACATAGTAACCATTTCTAATTTTATCTTATTAGTTAATACACTCAATTGAGTTATATTGCAATGGCATACATTATAATTGGATGTGACCTCATGTCTGTGACCCAATCATTATATGGTATGCCATTATAATGCTTGCTACATAGTAACCATTTCTAAAGTGATCTTATTTGAATATATTGAGCTATAGTGCAATGCATCTAGATTGTATGCACTTGATTTGCATGTTGTATTGCACACGATTACATGTACGCAGTTATTTTGGATTTTCTAAGTGGAGATGATTTTTTTAAAAAATAAAAAAAAAGGATTATAATGGCATCAAGCTAACTTTACATTTACATTGATGTGTAAAAAAAATTTGCAGCTTTCTGTGAGTCATGTGTGAAGAAGCCCAACTCTAATACTCTATTAAGCAAGTGTCCATCGTGTGAGTGTCCCCATCCGGGGTCTTCGATACATGTGTGCTTGGAGCTTCACAATTACTTGGAGGCTACATTCCCTTCACAGTATCAACAAAGAAAAGACAAAATCTCCTCTTATTACACTAATATTACCTTGGAAGGCGCCAAACCTCCATGTAATGGTGAGTTTATCTTAATCAACCTCCATTGATCAATATCCAATGGCTCCACATATACATGGTTTATTTGCTCTAGACATGGTTTTTAATTAGCTTCACACATGCTTAAACAATGGATCCAAACTTGGTTGATTAGTTTGTTTAAGTCAATCAAATGTAGCATAACTTGTTAGCTTCTCATTTGATGTAACCTAAAGTGAAAACTTTCTTACTTCAAAGTTGGGGAAAATATGTATCATTATATTATGAGACAAGTAGATGGGAGGAATTTTTTTCTTACACCTTTATTCGCACTTATAAATGGTGTCTCCTACAATTCAAATTAGCTTATTATTAATTTTGAGTAATAAAAGTGAGAGCTACAAAAAGCCAAAAAACAACATGGTTGAAAATGACAAGTTTGGATTTAGCTACAATATTATTGGACGTCAAATTTTGGATATTATAGTTTGTCTCTAATGCATGATCATGGATTGACTTTGTGAAATTCAGATGGTTGTTTGGAAGAGGAGCAACATTACGATATGGTTCATGAAGGCGTTGGGTGCGATGGATGTGGGGTAAGCTCTTTGATGAAAATTAGTAAGGCCTTTTTTTTGTGAACACACTATCAAGAAGATTTAAAGAAATTTAAGTTGGTCAATCAAACATAAAGGGGAAATATGTTTAGTTTGCCTTAAGTTCTAATAGGGCTATTATCATACCACACTAAAAATTACAAAAATGATCTTCAAAATCAAATCCAGAATTAATTGTGTTGATTTTCAACAAGAGATAAAATTCCATCTTGCACACACACACACACACACACACACACACACAAGCCTTAAAAAGGTGTTGAAATATTTTGACAAGGTTGTTTCAAACTTCAAATTAACTAGGACACTAAGACCTTCCATTTCAAAGCTATGCTTATAGCGATGGTGCCAAAATCAACGACTGCCTTTACAAGAAAGATAGGAGATAGGAACATAAAACATAATAGTGCAGTCTGAAGATGACGACGACGACGATGATGATTGTTTTAACATCATAGCAACTACACCAACTTCCATAATTTAAATAAGAGAGTAAAAAGTATAAAGAAGAGGTTTCAAATGCAATGAACACAATAAAAATAGTCCCCAAAAAGCACTAACGCTATGTCTACCTTTAGCATTTGTAATGCTAACTAACAAGGGGTTAAAACAATGTTGTTTTATAAATAGTAACTGTTGTATTGAAGTGATTGTATTTTGACAGATGTTTCCAATTGTGGGCCAACGTTACCATTGCAAAGATTGCCCTGAGAAGGTAGGCTTTGATTTATGTGGTGAGTGCAAGGGAACCATCTGTGTTGATGGGCGCTTCAATCAACATCATGGCACCCACCATCACATGGAGGAGGTGAGAAGCATGAATTCAGATACTAATCATGTGAGATTGAGGCGCATCAATGTAGGCCCCTTGATGTTAAACCTCAATTCCAATGCACTCCTCCAACGCCGACAAATTCAACACCAACAACATATACTATTTGATGATTTTGATGACTACATTGATTGTCTCATGTAATCATGGATATATATTAAATATTCTAATCAACACCCAAAATTTGTTTGGATATCATGGAGATGAGTGTCACATTGGATTAGTTTGAATAGAAATTAGAATGTCTAACCATTCTTGCATACTAAAACTATGCACATGTTACAAAATATTAATTATTTTTCTAATGTAGTATTTGTCTTGAAGAGGCACTAGATGGTTATGGGCAAATGGAATCACTTACTCCTAGGTGGCCTAGTGGGAAAAGGAGTATGAAGTAGAAAAAGAAATTTCTCATATTTGTAATCATACTCCCCATTCATATATATGTATGTATGTATGTATATATATATATATGTATGTGTATATATATATATATATATATATATATATATATATATACACACGCACACAACAGAGTTTAGTGTTCTCTCTAGTTTAATTATAAGCCACCAGGAACCACCATCCAAACGACTGCCACTACACACCAGTGCCCAAGACTCGCCCCGCTTTTGCCAAACTGCCGCCCAAGAACCACCATCCAAACCAAGAGCAACTACACACCAGTGCCCAAGAGTCGCTGCTTTGGCCAAACTGCCGCCCAAGAACCCTTATCGCCAAGAGGTGTCTGCTATCAGAGTAGATGGCATCTTGACTAAGGAGTAGATCATGCAGTAGGCTCTTGGTCCAAACACAATCAACTAATGATGTGAAAGCTACCCTGTACACATCTTTAGAGGTGGATGTAGCATTGTGGGCTGAACTAAGAAACACAAGCATCACCCAAGTAAAGGCAATTCCCACTAGTGGAATGTGCCTAATCTAAATCATAGAAAGCGTGAAGCTAAAGAGGTCCATCTCCCCCTAGGAAAGAAAATACCATAATCTAGGGTGCCTTGGATGTAGCGCATAATCCTCTTCAAGGATGCCCAATGCTTAGTGTGTGGCCGATGCATAGACTTGCTAGTAATGGAAACTAAGCATTACATGTGTCAATAGAGCAGGCCGAGTGTTAGTTGCCAAGTAGATGAGGCAACCTACTACACAATATGTATGAACATTAAAATCATCTCCAACACCATGAAGAGAAAGGTGTAATCTAGGCCGCCTATGGGAGTAGAAATAAGCTTACATTTCTCCACACCAAAATGCTATAGAATCTTACATGTATAAGATCCCTGATGCATAAAGATACATTGTTGAAACTGTCAATCATATCTCATTGCAAAACCCCAATATGCATTTCTCTCGCCCTGTCTCTCTTTATTCATGTGTAAAATAAGATGATGACATAATCATAAACAATTGTTAAACCCAATCACTTGAATATTTGTAAACAAATATGTTCATTGCACTACAATGACATCTTCATCAAGACACCCTCCACAACGTCCTCTTCGGGATCAATACAAACTCGGGGGGAGGGGGGTGCGGTCACTCATAAATATGTAAGCGTAGCATGTGGGTTCAACAAAAGGGGTTTTTTAAATCCCTTTTTTACACATTTTTTACATACAGAAGGGTACCATTTAAGGGGGATATTTACAGATTGAATGGAAAAAGGTGTGTTTTATTCATGAAAATTTTACAGATAAGGGGTTTTTAAATTAGGCTTAAACACACGTGATATAGAGAGTTTACATATAGTGAATCCCCCGAGAATACAAACAATATTCATCCCTAATTTGCACCTCGGCGGGGGGTTCACTATATGTAAACTCTCTATATCACGTGTATTCAAGGCCTAATTTAAAAACCCCTTATCAATAATTTTTTCATGAATATAACACACCCTTTTTCTATTCAATATGTAAATACCCCCTTTAAATGGTACCCTTCTGTATGTAAAAAATGTGTAAAAAAGGGATTAAAAAAACCCCTTCTCTTGAACCCACGTGCTACACTTACATATTTATGAGTGACCTCCCTAAGAATTGCACGTTACCATAGCAAAATCTTCACATCTTGTATAAAGCTCTACAATAACTTGCCCTTCTTTTTCATGCTGTTTCAACAGGGGCTATCCCAAATGTTGTATCCACGTTGACATCTACCTGCAAACAAAACATTTCTCTAAATTTCACATAATATGCAACACCCATAATTTGGAGTACTTATTTGTTTATACCATGCCTCGCTATGTGTTCCCATCTGAGCATCTTTCCCAATGTATCCTAGTGCAAGGATCAATGATATAATCAAGCGAGAAAGGTTGTGCATGGTTTATTCCAGCTATGCTTATGAAGGTAGCAAGACGAGGGTATATGTATGCACAAGAGTATGAGAAGATTTATTGTAACAGAAAGTGATGTTCAATGGCAACCTTTTATGAGAATCATAAGCACCACTATGGTTAGTGTTACTCACCTCTTGTCCAAGCACCTTTCCAATCTTTGTTGTGTACACTACACATTTAGTAGGGTGTCTAATACAGAGCCATATTGCTCGGCATTCCCTATCATGGTTGTCACTTGATACATAGTACCAATGACAATAAGGAAGCCATTGTCATCTAGGATGGTCTCACAAATCTTAAGCAATAAAGGCTCCTCTCCATCTATGTGGCATAGACATAAAGCATGAGAATTTGTACCCAACGTAAACACAATAACACCAAAGGTCTTAATGTTGAAAAAATTCTTTTGGTCACTCATATGTACAGATATTCATCGAGGTAGCCATAAACGGAACCTCTTGTAGGCCTACAATACAATCACATCCTGTGCTTGTATTGACACCTTTAATATTAAAGGTTTGGTTTGCCTCTTTCATGCTTTGTAACATATCAAAAAGACATGCTAGCTCCTTTATAGACACTCCTGGTTTTGAATTGCATGGTGTATCTTGAAAGGATCCCCAACAATGCTTTCACCTTCACAAAATTATGTCATGCTACACCATGTTGAGAAGAGTAGTACACATTAATTATCATTACACGATATAAAAGACACATATTTACTATCATTACACATGTGATGCACAATTGATTAGTACACCTATGTGCTGAGGCTTCTATAACAGTAGAGGAACTAGCACTTTAATGTTGCAAACATGCTCAAAACATCAAGGACCACTGTAGAGGGCATATGACGAGACATTCCTACAAAGCATACATTTTGTAAGTACATTCACTACACATATACACTACATTATCATTAGTATTTATAGTAAAATCATACCTCGTAGATTCATTTGGATTGGTATCAAAACACCTCGGCTAGGTGGATTATTATGTCAAAATGGTGCATTTGGCACTTCACCTCTTGCCAAGGTTATCTAGACCAATAACTGATTCACTGTACGGTATGTAATAATAAAATCCCTCACCTCTTGTTGCCAAGAATATTTGTGTTGAAATATACAAGTGAATAGGGTGTGTGCGGGAACAGGCCCTTAGTAAGAGGCTGTAAAAAGAGAATCTGTAAATGAGTGAGAAGCTATGAAAAGGTGAGAAGTATCTACTGGGATAGAATAAAGGGTAGCATGAGGAGATTTAGGAGGTGTGGAGATATTCTGGGAAGAGGTGGAGAGAATCAAGCAAAAGAGGTGGAGTGAATCAAGGAGAAATCAGTGGGATTAGATGCCTGGATGTAAACTCTATAAATTGAGGCATTGGCTTAATGAGAATTTGCTGGTTTTTTATTATCCATGCCTACATTAAGCTATCAGTTAATTACTCACTAATTACATCTTAATTATCAGTTAATTACTCACTAATTATATCTTAATTATCAATTAATTACTCACTAATTATATCTTAATTATCAATTAATTACTCACTAATTATATCTTAATTATCATCTAATCTCTTTGTTAATGATATTGATTCTAGCATTTGATCCACCATAGCTCATCACATTGCTGCAAATTTAACATGGTATCAAAGCCTAGCCTAGAATCCATCAAGTTTATGAGCCCATTATCTAACTAATTAAGATTAGTAGATGATTAAAAAATAATCACTTTTTTAGTTATTTTCAAGTAGCCCACTGTACCCCCAGCCAGTGGAGGGGCTTGATCTCCCTCCAGGAGTAAGATTAGCTCAAGCCACTTTAGCCATACATAGCTACTCACTTGTGCTCCAGCCCATCAAATCAGCGTGCCAAACCGCCTATGATAGCTCCAGATTTTTGTAAATTTACAGGCATCATTTTTCTGAGGAGAAATTGAGATTTCTGCTGCTCCAGTTGCAATGGGTCTAATTCCTCTTGCTAGGGGGCTTAGAGGGTGCTCTACAAGTTGGTGAAGACAGATTTTGATTTGATCAAGTCTATAGTGAGATCCAAGCTCTTCATCAAATCTTCAAGTGACTTTGGTAAAACAGAGATTAAGCATTCAATGTTTGGTCAAATCTTGTGTTTCTTGGCTTAATCCTCTACTAGACTAATTGCTATTGATGGCCTTGAAAGGATTTGAGCTCATTTGAACTCTAAGGCCTCAGATCTGGACTCCCCGCATACTCTGTTTTTTGCACACAAAACAGAGGATTAATTTGCTAATCAATGATTAATCAATACTAATCACTATTTTTTGGTGCAATTGAGGGTTCAAATTAACCATTAGCTATCTAATACAATTTCCTATAGCTTCAGATTGCAATTCAGAGATGGTTTGATTCTCCAACCATTCCGTACAAATTGGTTACCCTTGATTTAATGTAATTTCTGGTAAAATTATGCTGATAAATGTGTGGTAATATGCATTATGTATTGGGCGCATTACATCAGTGTAAAAATGGGACCAGACACTACCCTTGTCCTGAATAAGGCAAGAGGCAAGACCTCCCGCATAGATTTGGGTTTACATTGCATAATGACATAAGATAAATATCAAAAGCCCAAAAGAAATGTCAACAATACATTAAAACATGTTGCTCAAATGGAGCAAGAACTGACGGACAAGCTCATGGCCCCAGCCACATGAAAGAAGAAGAAGATCTCTTTCCAAGAGGATGATCCACACCGAGAAGAAGAGCTAAAGGAAGCATTGAAGGAAGACATGGATGCGTGAAGAGAAGCTGCAACAAGAAGACTAAAAGAAGAGGAAGACATGGATGCGTGAAGAGAAGCTGCCATGACAAGAAGATTGAAGACAAGAGAAGATGTGAGGCTCCAAGAAGTGAGGAGCCATGTGAAAATCTCTGAGAGAGAGAGAGAGAGAGAGAGAGAGAGAGAGAGAGAGAGAGAGAGAGAGAGAGAGAGAAACCCCACAATTCAATGTAACCTATCCCAACAGAGTAAAACCAACTCTGAGCCACCGATGATGTAGGCCATGTGGTGGATGTATGAGTGAGAAGTTGTGAAAAGGTGAGAAGTATCTACTGGGAGAGAATAAAGGGTAGCATGAGGAGATTTACGAGGTGTGGAGATATTCTGGGAAGAGGTGGAGAGAATCAAGCAAAAGAGGTGGAGAGAATCAAGCAAAAGAGGTGGAGTGAATCAAGGAGAAATCAGTGGGATTAGATGCTTGGATGTAAACTCTATAAATTGAGGCATTGGCCTAATGAGAATTTATGGGTTTTTGATTATCCATGCCTACATTAAGCTATCAGTTAATAACTCATTAATCACGTCTTAATTATCATCTAATCTCTTTGTTAATGATGTTGATTCTAGCATTTGATCCACCATAGCTCATCTCACATTGCTACAAATTTAACAATTTGGACCCATAACTAAATCATATACGTTAATATCCCAACTATTAAATAATAAAACTAATCAATCACGAGTAAAAGAGTGCCTTGCCTATGTTGTTGCATGATCCACTTCGTCAATTTTTGGGGCTGTATCGATGGGCTGAGTGTTATCCTTGGAATCACTTTCGTCATACTCTTATGCAGAGACATTGGAGCCATCTTCTCCCCCTTTACCTTTGCTTCTTCCTCTTCATTCATGACATCCACTTTTGCCACTTCATCATCATCCTCCTCTTCATCTTCATTAGTCTGTTGATATTCCATAAGCCCTTTGCCCTTTTCTTAAGGATGTGATTGGTCACGTAGAATTCGAATCTTCACAATATAAATCACTATTCAAAAAGATACAAGATATAATATTAGAAATTTAGTGAAAGATCTAATTACTAGCACGAGTAGATACAGAGTAGTACATACCATCTTGGATTGCTTTAATTTACAAGCTCGAGTGTACATATCCTTCTCACTGTTGGGAAATTTTTCATTTGGAAAGTCAAGGGGAATAGTGGACATCTCTTGTATACCCTTGCATCACAAAGTTCTCAAAGTTGTTGCTGTGAATACATTGTGTTCTCATGTCCTAGATCCTACCACTCATTTATGATATCTGGCATAGCTGTAATATATTTCTTAGCATGGCACTTACAAATCCATCTATATATAATTGTTCCCATTTAGATAATGAATATAAGAACACAATAAATTAGTAAGTAGTCTTTCTAGATTGTTACACACCTAAATACAAAACACTTAGTAGCTTTGATGACAATATGGTTTGAAGCAACCACACCTTGTTTTTTCAAGCACCCCATCATTGCCTCAAATAGATTCCCAAAATATAGTCTCTCGAGATCGGTGAGGTACTCCTGAAATATATCTGAAAATTGTATTTGATACTATGTGTAATTTCTGTAAGGACTGCCACACCTTGTGCTCCAATATCGTGCCATATCACTTCTTGTCTTAGCCAATCTCAGAATAAACTTGCATTTGCTATGTTACCATTGAAATTGTTATTAATACAAGATACAATGCTTTGTATACATCAAGAAAATAGGAAAAATAATTATTACTTACTCTTTGGGATTCGTAAGTCCTTCAACATTTGCAAATCTCCATCAATCAAGATATCTAAAATCATGGCTTTCTCGTAATTTGGCAATGTGCTAGATGCCAAGCTATACAACCTATCCTCTATTAAACAATCTGGTTTGTCATCCCAATTTACTTGCACTAGTCAACTATAACACATAACACCAAAATCAAAATATGTCGTTGCCTACCAAAAAGACTAAGGGGAAGAGCATATGTTTTCTTACTCAAAGAAACCATCTCCTTGTGCAGGGTTTGAATCATGGCTAACCATCTAGTAGCATGCCTCCGCTTTCTCTCATCTTTATAAAATGCAGTTCTCCATTTATCTTCAAACTCATTTGCAGGCAAGGTATCTAAAAGGGGGTCAATCTCTCAGGTAGTAGAGCGAGGTACTCATCCTATATTTCATACGTTACTACATTAGTATGAGAATATATTAATGTTTATCATATATTATAAATGTTAGAAGAAAGTAGATTGTACCTGGAATACTATTTGGGATAGTCCTTAAAGTTCACAGTTGTACCAAGATGGGTGACCCTTTTTTTTGCATCGATGCATGCTTCTCCATCCATGCCTTGTTCATCACTCTTGTGTGCTTCATAATTGTTTCTTAATTTGCTAATTTGAGTGCCCTAATTGTGTGGGAGAGATGGAATTAGGGTTAGGTCATGTGGGAGACATACACAGAGAAGCACAAGGGAGAGAGAGAGAGAGAGAGTTGTGGGGATAAGTCAACTCATAATGATATGAGTGTGTGACTCCCCTATCACACATGTATATTGCACTAGTACACATAGTGCACTTAGTACATTAAAAGTACTAAGTGTACTATGTTCTATAACTTATGGGCTTGTACACACTATAAGGGTAGGCATTATGCCTTTACCCCAACAACCTCCCACTTAAAGGCAAAGTGCCCTTAAGTAAAGGAAAAGAAAAATCAGCATGTACATGATAATATACAAGGCCATATCAAGGTTGAAAATGGCCTCATCCAAGTGTCTGCAATGAGCAAACCGCTCCGGAGGCAAACTCTTTGTCAACAGATCAGCCGGGTTGTCATCCGTGTGAATCTTAACAAGCTGAATTTGCTTGTTCTCTATCACCTCTCTGATGAAGTGATACTTCACATCCACATGCTTCGTCTTTGCATGAAAAACAGGGTTCTTTGCCAACTGGATGGCACTCTGACTGTCACAATGCAACAATGGAATATCCCCTGTATAACCCAAATCAACCACTAACCGAGATAGCCATAATGCCTCCTTGCAAGCCTCTGTGGCTGCAATATACTCGGCCTCTGTAGTAGATAAGGCTGTGCACTTCTGCATCCTGGATATCCATGACACAGCACCTCCTGTGAATGTAAACACATAACCGATAGTAGTAGACTTTCGGTTATCTGGATGACCGGCATAATCCGAATCCGTGTAACCATGCACTAATGCATCCTGTTTGCCAAAGCAAATGCACAAATCCTGTGTGCCCTTCAGGTATCTCATGACACCTTTCACTGCTTCCCAATGCTTCTTGCCAGGGTTGGCCATGTATCTAGAAACCACTCCCACTGCAAATGCAATGTCCGGCCTAGTAGCAACCATGGCATACATGAGACTGCCACAAGCTGAAGCATACGGAATCTTGGCCATATCAGCCCTGTCTCTATTTGACTGTGGGCTGTCCATAGCACTGAGTTTCACATATGGAGGCAAAGGAGTACTAGTCTTCTTCCCCCCGTCCATATTGAACCTCTGCAAAACTTTGCCAATGTATTCCTTCTGAGACAAATACAACACATGCTGATTTTTGTCCCGAAGTATCCGCATACCCAAGATGTGATTTGCATCACCCAAATCCTTCATATCAAAGGTTTGATGCAGCCTCTGCTTCAAGGTATCCATCTCCTTACGAGATTTCCCGGCAATCAACATATCATCAACATACAAGATGAGGATCAATAGACTGCCATCCAAAGCTTTCTTGGTGTACAAGCAGTGATCTATGTCACTTCTCCTGAATTTCTAGGATTTCATGAATGTATCAAATTTATGATACCATTCCCTTGGTGCCTGTTTGAGTCCATAAAGACTCTTTTTCAGCTTGCATACAAGCTTCTCCTTTCCACTCACTGCATAACCCTCTGGCTGCTGCATATATATCTCCTCATGGAGATCATCGTGAAGAAAAGCAGTCTTCACATCCATCTGATCAAGTCCAGATCATCATGTGCAACCAAAGCTAACACAGCTCTAAGTGTGGTCATTTTGACCACTGGAGAGAAGATCTCATCAAAGTCCACACCATATTCCTGCTTGAAGCCCTTAGCCACTAATCTGGCTTTGTATCTTGGCTTTGCATCTGATGCAACTTTGAGCCTGTATACCCACTTGCATGGCAAAACCTTCTTGCCTGCAGGCAAATGCACCAACTTCCATGTTCCATTTTTGTGCAGAGAATCCATCTCTAACTTCATGGCACGCTCCCAAAGAGCCTTGTCTGCCCTCTGTAAAGCCTCCTTATAACATGAGGGCTCCCCACAGTCAGTGAGCATCAAGTAGTCAACCCTTGGAACAAACCTGTCAGGGGCTCTGGGAGGGTCTAAGCAAGTAACCCAAACGAGACAATTGCTCCATTCCTTTGACACTCATGTGTCCCAACCGGCTATGCCACATAGAAATTTCTGGCAGCTCGGTTGCATTTACATTAGCATGGTGACAAACACCTGCATGCATGAAATAAAGAGTGTCCACCTTAGAGCCTCTGGCAACAACCAGTGAGCCCTTACTAATTTTCCACTTTCCACTACCAAATGTGGTAACATAATCAGCATCATCAAGCTGTCCAGTAGAAAGCAGATTCTTCTTGATCTCAGGCACATGCCTGACATCATGGAGCATAAGCTGTGAGCCATCTGAAAACACAAGCCTCACATCACCTCTGCCAAGAATCTTGCATGCATGGTTATCACCCAAATAAACCACTCCTTCATTGCCAGCAGTATACCTGACAAACAAGTCTCTGCAACCTGTGACATGAAAGGAGGCACCTGAATCAATGATCCATGAGTGCATACCATGACCACCTGTAAGAAGTGAATGGGAATCAAGTGAAGAAGTAAAGAGGACCTCATCCTCACTGCCACCTACATGTGACACATTGATTTCTTCAATCTTGACTCCACTTTTGCCCTTTGGCTTTACATCTTTGGCTTCATCTTTGTCTTTGTCTTTGCCTTTTCCCTTTTCCTTTTGATCATTTTTCCATTTGTAGCATTGCTTTTTAATGTGTCCCTTCTTGCCACAATAATGGCATTCCAAATCCTTTTTGGAGCGGGACTTGCTCCTTCCCCGTTCTTGGGTTTTTCCCCTTTGCTGGGATCTCCCACGTGTATTCATTGCATTGGACTTTCCAACAGAGTTGTTTTCCTGTTCATCTCTTCTTGAAGAAGAGCACCCTCAACATCTGCATATGACAGCATAGCATGCGAATTGCTAGTGGCTGTCCTGAATGTGTCCCAACTCTCTGGCAAAGTGCATAACAGAAAAGTGGCTTTGAACTCATCGTCCATTGCCAACTTTTGATTAATGACCTGGCTGACAATACCATTAAACTCATTTAGATGGGCTGTCATAGACGCCCCTTCCTTCATCTGAAGACCTATGAGTTTCTTCAACCAATACACTTTGCTTGAGGCACTTTGTTGGGCATACAAGTCCTGCAATCTCTGCCACATTCCCCAAGCTGTCTTCTCTTCACGAATGCTGAAAAGTAAAGAGTCTGACACAGACAACATGATAGTAGATCTTGCCAGCTCATCCATATCTTCCCACTCTTCAGCAGTAAGAGAAGCGGGCATCACACCCCTTTCTTTGATAGGCTTGTGCTGCTTTTTCTGGAGCAACACATTGTAGCACTGGGTTTGCCAAATATCATAATTATGCGAGCCTTCAAGCTTCTTGATGTGAAGCAATGAAGAGCTCTCACCTGTGGTTGCCATAGCAATATGCAACCTGTCAATGCCTGACTCCCTGCAAAAATGTGCAAACACTGCACCAAAAGCACACAAAGTGCTCACAGTTTTTCTCCCAAGTTTTATCTCCCACTGCGGAAGCAAGAATGCAACTTTTCTCCCACTTTATGTGATGAAATCACCAAAATCTGGTTGCTGCAGATTTTGGACAGCACCTTAAATGTGCTCTGTTGCCCTTCCAAAGTACTGTACAGCAGTACCAAGTGCTCACCAATGATGTACCAAACCTGTACCGGCAAGTACAACAGCTGAAATTGAACCTTTTGGTCACTCAAAACAGTGTACAGCCATGCCAAAACTTGCACAAAGCTGTGCCAAATCTGTACCAGCAGGTACAGTAGCAATAAATGCTCTCCTGGCTGTCCAAATGAGTGAAAATCAGACTTTTACAGTCCCGTACACTGCATACAACAGTCCCAAACAGAAATTGGGCAAAAGCCCCTTGACTGCAAGCTGATTTCTGAGGATTCAAGGCATAAATGTCTTGCCTGCTGCTTTGCCAAGCTCAACAAGCATACAAACTTGAAAAGCCCCTTGATTTGAGATCAATTTCTGATCATACATGGTACATTGATGCACATGAAGGCATCCAGAGTGTTCACGATGCTTCCCCCTGGCCACATATACATCAAATACATGAAAGCCCCTTGATTTACAGGCACATTGAGTGCTTGTAAGGTATCAACACATTATCCACAGCATCAAATGCGATTGCCTGCATGCAAATCAACCAAATCGGCACAAAAGCCCCTTGATTTGCACTGCAATTTGCTGCAATTTTGCCCAAATGTGTGATTTTTCACATCATACAGCATGTATGAGTGTTTAATTGCACAATTACATCAAAAGCCCCAAATTTTGACATCCAATTTCCTGCAAATTAATCCTGATTGTGACCAATGTCACCCAATTTTGCTAATTTTGCTCAAAAATTGAGCAATTGGGCACCTATACCTGCTCAATTGTTGATTGTACTTGCTCAATTGCAAATCCCAAAAAAAAATTTGAAGCAGAATACCTTGTAATTTTCTGATTTTTTTGTGATTTGCAGGCGGGTTGATGAATTTGGTGCTGATGCTTATGCAGTTGCTGCTGCAATTGTACGATGCTGTTGCAGAAGGGGTGATCAAGCTGCTGTAGCTGTAGTTCATGTACAGATTTTGGTGATGAATTTGGTGCTCCTCTACGCCCAGCCTCTCGGCTGCATCCAGTACTGCAGGGCAGTGTGTATGCGGCAAGGTAAATCTCTGCAGGGCAGCGTGGAAGTCCTCATCATGGTAATCGATGCACAACCTGTAGCGAATCTGCCCACATGCGTTGCTGCGCTGACTGGTTGGGCAGCTTGGCTGCACCTGCTGGGCAGCGTGGCTGCGCATGCCCTCTCTTCAGAGTTGTGCGCTGTATACAGGTTCCGCCCAACGTGTGCTTCGCCGATGATTAACACGCCTTCGCCTACTTTACGGCTGTGGTAGCCTTCGCTTCACGCTTTCGCTTCAATGGCTCGCTGCTTTCGCTCAACGCTCACTCACGCGCTACACGTGTTCTTGGGTGTCCCGCTTGCTGTGCGCTTGTGTTCGCTACTTTGCTGCGATGCGTGTAAGCTGAAACCTGCTGGTCGCTTCTGCCCTCTTCACACACAGGCTGCGCCCCACAGCCCTAGACCACGTGCTCGCCCAGCCCTAGACCGAGCACAAAGGCTCTTCACGACTGCTGGCTACCTTCCTAAGCCGATTGCTACTGCACAGAGACACCGGCTCTGATACCAGTTGTGTGAGAGAAACAGGAATTAGGGTTAGGTCATGTGGGAGACATACACAGAGAAGCACAAGGGAGAGAGAGAGAGAGAGAGTTGTGGGGATAAGTCAACTCATAATGATATGAGTGTGTGACTCCCCTATCACACATGTATATTGCACTAGTACACATAGTGCACTAAGTACATTAAAAGTACTAAGTGTACTATGTACTATAACTTATGGGCTTGTACACACTATAAGGGTAGGCATTATGCCTTTACCCCAACACTAATGAGACAAACTTTGTCAATAAGAGATGAAGAAACATAGCCCACTTCATTCATCCTATGGCAAACAATTTATGAATTATGACAAAAGATAAAACATACTACACTTGGACCATCGCTATCCTCATTAAATTCAATAAGGATAGCGTCAACACATGGATGTCTTGATACAAAATTCTTAAATGCTACATTCAGTGTGAGCCTAATTAGTCCATTGCTATTTTAAAAAACTTAACACCACGTTCAAAAAGTTAGCAAGTTAATATGACTCACATTTACTAATCTCCTCCATCCATGCCACAATATGATGATTGTCGTTCCACATATAAACATCTTCTTGGATAAGAATGCCCACTCCATGTGTTTGATCCATTCTCAAACTCCTCGTTTTTCATTCACGATATGTCATTCCATCTACTAACATCATCCTGTTCTCTAACATGATTGTGGGATGAGGAGATAGAGCAAATGAACCTGCATCAATCAACATAGCCATTTGTGTAGAATTCCCTTGCCAGCTTCTTGTACCTAACCTGCACTCTTTTTATAGAGGGGTTAGGCACAAGTCAGCACAAGGGAAAAAGTGGCAAACAAAGGAGTGGATCTCTTCACCTACAATGTAAACACAAAGGTTGTGCTTGCCACTATAATAAGAACTTATGCAAGATTACTTAAAAAGTGGATAACAATTATCTTTACTATGTTTAGTCTGTCTTGCAGGAGTTCTAGCCATAGTAGATGAGTTGCATGTGTGACCATGTAGTTACTTAAAAAAGTGGATAACAATTATCTTTACTCTATTTAGTCCGTCCTTCAGGAGTTCTAGCCATAGTTGATGAGTTGCATATGTGACCATGTAGTGGTCATCATTCTCGCCTTCTTTTTCAGTTCCCTCTTCCACCTCTTCTACTTCCCTTGTTTTTTTCATGGATTTCAAAGAAGCACCTTTTTTTGTAGACTTAGAAGATTGACTTGGATTTCTTTGTGGTGGAGGTACCCAATTGTCATCTTCTTCTTCTTGCATTGTTTTCCTTCCTCTTCTTCATGCTTGTTACTTCATGACGTGCTTGGCTGGTAGTAGCAATGCTCTTTAAGTGTTGTCCACACTTTGGATATTTAATTATATGTTGGGTTTCCATTGGGTGTGGGTCAATCTAAATACAATGACATATACAAGATAAATTAATTTAAGTAAAATTAAAAAATGAACACAATTAACAAGGAAACAACATACATAAAACACTTCCAATCTCTTGCTCACCATAAAATGATGTAGCCTTTACTTTGATTTCATGAACATCGGATTTTACATGTAATATGGAGCCAATAGTAGCTACTTTCGTACCATTAAATGTTAAAAAAAACACATGTCTCTTTTTTGAGTTAAGTAGGTGTAAAGAGAAAAGAAAGAGGGTAAGTTAAAAAAGTGAACAATAATAGAGAGATCAAGAAAAGAGAGGGAAGAGAAAGATATAAATAAAGAAAGTGAAAGAGAAAGACAAATGAAGAGATATAAATAGAAAAGCAAGATAAAATTTTAGGGTATTTGGAAAAAAAGAGAGAAATAAATAAGAAATTAAGACAAACTTTTAGGGCTGCTTATATAGACCAAAGACAGAAAAGAAAAAGAAGAGAAGAAGGAGAAGGGAAATAAAGAGAAAGAGAGGGGAAAAGAAAGAGAAAGACAGAGAAAAAAGCTGAGAATATCTTTTCAACAAGAAGGATGGGAAGGAAAGAGAAGGGAAGGCAAGAAGGACAGGAGGAAGAGGAAAAGGAAAAGGAAAGGAAAGGGAAGGCAAGAAGGAGGGGGCAGAAAGGGAAAGGAAAGGAAAGGAAAAGACAAGAAGGAGGGGACGCTAGAGAGGAAGGCGAAAAGGAGGGGAAGTTAGAAAGGGAGGAGAGAGAGGGGAGGCAAAGGCAACGAGAGAGAGGGGGAGGGAAACATTAACATGGGTTGCCCTTACTTAAGGGCGACCCATGTAAGGGTGACTACCCTTCTCACCCATGTAAGGGTGACTGCCCTAAGGGCGGCCCTTAGTGATGGTCGCCCTCACTAAGGGTGGCGTCCCCCTTTCTAAGGGTGATGCCTTACTAAGGGTAACCTTACTAAGGTCACCCTCACCTTGGGCGACCTTGTCCTTAGTAAGGGCAACCTTACTAGGGTTGCCCTTACTAGGGTGACTTTAATCTTAAGGTCGCCCTTACTAAGGGTGACCTTAATCTTAAGGTCGCCTTTATCAAGGGCAACCTTAACCTTAGTAAGGTTGTCTTAAGGGTAATTTTAATAATTCAAATATTAGTTATTAAAGTTGTTTAAATAAAATATGAAGGAATAAAATAATAATATTTATAATTAAAATAATATATATATATGGGAGTTAGTTATGTAAACATTTATTATCAAATATTCTCATTGAAAACTAATTTAGGATTTTGTATATTAATGACACCATTTATAATAATTGAAGAATATTTTCATGATTATCATAAATAATATTTTTTAAATATAAAAAAGATATATATATATTTTAATTTTTTAAATATGTATGGACTTAGTGTTTAAAATTTAAATTCATTTTTATTAGTTTAATGTGCCTTTGTGAGTTATTTTGAGTCGTGTTTTGTGAGACATATAGTCCTTATTCTTTCTCTTCTATCTTCTTTTAGTCTATGTTTTTGTTTATTGACACGGAGAACACAACATTTCACATTTTTGTAGGAGGTTTAGAGAGTGATCGTATTGTTAGGACTGTGCAAGGATGTTTTTATATACTAAAAATGATGATTATGTTGGAATGTTATCTACTCATTTTGGATTGAAGATTTTTGTAATCAAACCACAAGATAATGGTGTAGATCAACTTATATTTATCCAATCAGCTAGACCCACTGGAGAGGAACCATGTTATATCTTCGATAAAGATATAACAACAGAATACCTTGTTGTTCCAATAATAGGAGAGTTAAGCAACACTACAGCAAGCACACTAAGGCAAGTCATTTTATTGATCTTACAATAGAAGATTCTCCCCGGTAGAGACACCCTATTAGAAGAGTGTGGTCAAATACTTATTACTTGAGGAGTCTCATGCATGTGTTCTTTGTAAAATGATATTAGCATGCACGTATATTGAGAAGGTGGAAGAGATTCCTCAAATTTACAAGGGCAATGTGGCTTTGATGAAATGTCTTTAGAGCTACAAAAGTAAGTAAATTTTTGAGTTGTACATTTTTTATCTTCTTGATGTAAATGAAGTATTTAATTATCTTTACATATGTCTTACAACCATAAAGCTTATATGAGGATGAAAGAATTCATGTGATGAAAAAACTAAATTGCACCACTTGGGATGACATACATGTACAGTATCCCCAGTCTAGCTCTCAGACGAAGTGATTTGTGGGGATGTATATAATCTTCAAAATATTATTCTAAAGAAAGATTACAATCTTGTTATTGCCGACATCCCATATGATTTTCATATGAGGGGTTCTACAAATGATGAGAAAACATATATCTATCATTCAAAGAAAGACTATAGTCTTATTATTGGCGACATCTCGTATGGTTTTAATATGAGTGGTTCTATAAATGATGAGAAAGAATATATCTATCAAGAAATTCAAAAATGATGCATAATTTTAAAGTGGGCACTACATCGAATATGTGGAGATTTGTGGTCTTTTATAGCACAAGCCAAGCTAATGTTCTGAGAAAAGAAGCATATAGTCTGGAGTCTCTTGTTTGTTGCTATGACTTCAAGAACGTATGTTTTTAGTTTCTTTTGATTATTATTCAAACACTTTAGATTTATCTTCAATAAATTGTAGGGTCAAAACAAATATAGATCATGTTCGTGGTTTTTATTTCAAAAGTTCCTTTAAAATGGTCACGACGGTTATGCCTATTGGGATGACATTGAGCAAAGACATGTCAAAGCACATGTCAATGAGTTCAGATGCTCTAATGTGTTTTGTTTTCTCATAGTAACTAGAAAATTAAAACATGTGACTAAGTCTAAAACCTTGGTGAATCCCTACAAGAAGCCTCAACGCTTAATCAATAGTTTAATTGACATGTTTTTTGCTGTAGATAATTGGATACTTAAATTATTTTTTGAAACTGATATGCATTTATTCTTGTTGAAAAAAATCATATTTAAATATATACTTTCTTATTATTAATTGTTTATTATTTCTTATATAATATTTTTTTTTAAAAATACAGGTACAATTGTGACATGTGCAGTTAAGAGAAAGAGAAATTGCATTACAGTTGAAAAGAATGAGATCCAAGTAGCCTCTATTCCTATGCATGTGTGAAGGGTGCTATTAAGAGGTGGGAGCGATCTCCATTGAAGCTAATGAGAAGTTTGGTTCAACATCAAAATAACCTATGCCTCCCCTCTTCGATGAGCCTGGGGAATTAGCATCTCTACTAGAAAATGAAAATCTTAGTTAATTCTCCTTGGTCCCCAAAGAGAAGAAGTAGAGGCTGAGAAAGATCTAGATCAAGTTCTAGAGGTTTAGATTTTTGAGTCTACTATATTATATATTTTAGTTTATTATGAATCTACTACTTTACATACTTTAGTTTACTACTCTAGAAACCTTCAAGAACTTTCATTTCATATTATTTGTATTGGCTTTGCTATTTGGGTCTAGAAATAGCCTTCAAGAATGTTTGTAGGTTTTTTTTTAAATTATGGAACTTATGATGTTATCTATTCTAATCCTTTTCTATCACTTATCAAATAATGTGCATATTTGTGTATTGTGATAAAATTTGTTCCAAGAAAGTCCATTGAAAATAGTCTCTTTCATTCATGAAATTTATAAAATGAATTTTTATTTAAAAAACTTTGATATTTCTTTAAGTTGTGTGGACTCCTTCTATGCTACGTCAAGTTGTTTTTATGTCAAAAAATACTAGTTTAGAAATCTATGGAGGTCAGACATGTTCTCTTGAAAAAAGTGTCAAAATCGATGTAGTTTTTTAATGCACACACATGGAATTCTAGACATGCTTCAAAAAAAATCATGCAATTTTTAAATGTACACATGGAATTCTAGACATGCTTTCAAACAACGTGTGTTTTTAAGCTAGTCTTGAGCTTTCACACATGTTGGGATGGAAACTTTTTAGGTAACCCTTGCCAATTACCTATTTTTCCCATAATAGTGTTTTAGTCTAGTTTGATGGTCTACCCATGTCCCCTAAAACTAGTTCCACATACATATACAAGCTTGTGTCTACATGTCCAAGCATGCTTCTAGATGTTTGAGCTTTTCCAATGTATATAGGAACACAAAACCTAGTCAAGCAAACACACAAGACATCTAACTATCTCTAGACCATCTCTTGAAGGAGCACACATCCTAATCAAGCCAATACACTAGAAACTATCTCTGGACCATCTCTTGAAGGAGCACAAATTATCTTAATCAAGACAATACACTAGAAATTATCTTTGGACCATGTCTTGGAGGAGCACACAACGTGGAGATGTCTGTCGCACATCACTTGAAGGAGCACACAATGTGGAGATGTTTGGCACACATCTAAGAACACACAATGTGGAGATGTTTGGCACACAATGTGGAGATGTTTGGCACACATCTAAGAACACACAAGGCATCAAACTATCTTCGGACCATCTCTTAAGGGAGATCACATCATGGAGATTTCTTATCACACATCCAAGAACACTAAATCCAAACATCCCCTCTCATATCATGGTTGTGAATTTAATGTAAATATGTCAATGCATCGGGAACTCTAGAGGATCTGTTTGGGCATGTGCATCAACATGGCATATGCTACTCTCATGCTACTTCATGTTTTGATGAAGTAATTTGAATGACTAGCCAAACAAAGTCTACTTCTCTTCTGTCCTATTTCAAAAGTCTTCTTCTCTTCTGTCCTTTGTAAAAAATCTATGTTGAGTGACCACTCTTCTCATCCACTCTTGCATCTTCTTGACCATCTAACCATAAAGCTAAGCATCCACCAACTCATGTTTAGTTGGGTAAATCACCAAGAAGAAATGCGAGGACCCATCTTCCCTTGGTCCCATGTAGTATAACTATTTGCGAGGTAAGTTATCATTTGAGCGTGAGTGTGAGCATCAAGTAGCACACTTCCTATCACACAATTATGCTTGTAGGCATGGTGCTTTGGCATAGGGCACAAACCCACTAGGTGCCTTTTGCGCCTTTACCTTTTTGGCCTGCCAGTCACATCAGCAAAGGCCTTAGTGTTTGGTTTTATATTTTTCCCTAAGGAAAAACATGATGCCTTGTCATGGGTCAGTTATTCTCTAGGGGAACTCCCTAGGGTATTTTATCATTGCAAGGAAGGGGGATTATTGAGGGTTATCAATTATTTATATCCCATCTCTCTCTCTCTCTCTCTCTCTCTCTCTCTCTCTCTCTCTCTCTCGTTATTTAGTTATTTTCTTTTCCTTTCTCTTTCTCTCTTTTCTTCATAAACTAATATTATTGCTTCTTTCTTTTCATTTCTTTTTATGGCATGCCATCTTAAATTTTTAAATTGTTTTGTTAGTCCTTAAAGACTATCTTCTTCCTTCCTTTTTTTGGTGTGTACGCTAAAGAAACATTTCTAAGGTAATGGGCTTTCTTCTCCTCCAAGAGTTCTTGTGGCTACACTTGTGCTGAAAAGGTGTATGCTAAAACACTATGGCTTTTATGTTTCCCACATCTGCAAGGTATTCTCTGCCTTAATTTTGATCTATTTGGAGAATCTGAGAATGATGTACATCATCCTTGGTAAGATGTGCAGTATAGGTTGCTTGCACATGATCAAGTTTGGAGGCATGAACAACACCATACTTACCACCATATGCATCAGTTGAAAGGAAGTATTGCATCTCAGGAATGATGCACAAAATAGCACCATGAACTTCATCACAGCTTCACAGGCGTTGTGAAGAGCAAAGAGTAATCGACTAAACTATCATATAGACAAATACACAAAGAGTGGAGTGTAAATGGAAATGCAGAAAGAATAGAGGTGAGAATAAGATGGGTTGGGATTAAGGACTAAGATATCTAACCTAAAATAGCAATAATCAAAGTTAATTGGTATTCAATAATACTACTATGGATTAAGGAATCCCGAGATATCTAGTAACCTAAAATAGCAATAATCAAAGTTAGTTGGCATTCAGTAATACTACTATGGATTAAGGAATCCTAAGATCTCTAACCTAAAGTAGCAATAATCAAAGTTAGTTGGTATTCGATAGCAAATATGCACCCAAAATGTTTTTTTTGGTCTCTATTTATTAATTAAAATCGGAAGTTTCATATGGTTATTTGATTCTTAATAGCCTTCATAGATTACATAATACTAAAAGTGGAAGATTTTGAAAGCTTCCATTTTTAACATGTTTTGACACTTTTTTATAGCGATGGACACGTTTGTATAATATGCTTGTGAGCCTCTGCGCCCTATAACGTTCATGGCCCGCCGTTGAGCTTGCAGGTGGTGAGCAGGAGGAGAGGTAGGCTAGGCGAAGCAAGGCTCATGGTTTCCCAAGGGACAAGGCCAGTCATGGTAGTGTGCACACACACACAGAGAGAGAGAGAGAGAGAGAGAGAGAGAGAGAAAGCAATTCACAAAATTACTGCATGCGACTCCTCTCTCTGCCTGATGCGACCATTCTTGCTCTGTGACTCCTCTCTTTGCTGTAACTCCTCTCTCTGCTTGCAACTTTCTCCTACTGCAGGGGAAGGGGGCAGGAGTAAGTGGTGGAGGGGGAAGGGGGTAGTGTGCTGGCCTGGAGTAAGTGGGCAAAGGGAGGATAGGAGGCGGAGAGACGGCCCAAAAAATACATGATAAGTATATGCCTAGTGTTTAAGGACAAAGAATTGGGATGAGGAAATGAAGTGTACATTTATGTGCACATATGTGCTAATAGTATAATGAAATGGATATCTTATAAGTTTAGGGTCTTCCTTGAAATTACCCTTAAAAATGCTGGTAAAATAATGAGTCAAATTTCCATATAATTTCCAATAAATATGACTTTAACCCTAGAGAAAGATAAGTGAGTTGTAGAGAGAGAATGCCACTACTCATGGGGATTTTCTCCATAGAAACTAGAACTATGAAAAAAATTAAGAGTAGAAGTACCATTAAGGATCTAAATTTAGAAAAGTACTGATGAAAGCAAAGACCTAATAAAATCTTAGAAACAAGTAGAATTAATCTAGAGAGAGAGAGAGAGGAGAAAAGTTAGAGAGAAGTAATCGGATACCAACAACTAGAGGTCTAGTAAACTAAGGCTAGGGAAGGTCTAAACTTAGAATAGTAGCTTGGCTAAACCAAATCAAGGAAGAGCTAGAGTTTAAATTGAGAACTGAAAAAGGCTTAAATCATACATGAGATGATTCAAGAAAAAGTACTTGGTCACAACATGATTAGGACCTATCTTTAGGCGGATCTCTTATATGGCTAAGAGGAACCTTACAGAAAAGAGAAGAAGAGGTCTTAGAGAAGAAGGAACATTGAAGTTTTACCTTGGAAAAACTACTTAAAGTTTTATTTGAGACATTGGGAATGTTCATCATCAAAGAATTATGCTATGACCAAAACCTTAATCGAAGGTTAGTTGTGCGACTTAAAGTTTGGTTTTGTGACCCCAAAAAGGATGAGTGAAACTGAAAAGCCTTAACCCTTAAGAGAAGTGTTTTAGTCTAAATCAAGAGTACGTACACCAACTCCGTAGTCCCATGGTAGGGCAACATGATAAACCCACCAAGGGATTGGATGGGATCTAGGATGTGCCTATGGATCTAGTCAAAGCAGAAATTGGACACACCACTGGGAAGAAGCGGGTGGCATGGTAGACCCGAATAAATGGATGCTTTCCAACAAAACCCAAATCCTATTTAAAAAAGTTTAAAAATGGAAAAAATCAAGAAGCTAGACTCTAGAAAAAGCGAAGGAGTTAGTCCATAGGAATAACTTTTGTATGCTTCATGATCGAGGAGTAAGATGTTGGAGAGTGATGTATGCATTGTATGAAGCTACCAATCGTCTCTTACGTGTGAGTATCTTGAAGAAACCCCACAAGAGGATTCATATGCGTTTCCTAGTGTAAGGCCTTTCTAGTATAAATATGGGATGTATGCTACTAGTTAGCCAAACATTAGGTCAGTGTCTATGATGCCCTCAACTAGATGTCTCTACTCGAACCTTAGGTCAGTGTGTATGATGCCCTTAGGTGAAAGTCTCTACCCAATACGTGTATACATTATTGCCATGCTACTTTGGGAAGACGTATTGTATAGTATATAGGGGATAGGGGTCCTCAACTAATATCAAAGCCATAGGTTATTCTTTCAAGAGATCAAAGTGAGGAGTAGCACATAGATTTAGTAAGTATGATTGTTTTAGCTGGCTAGATTAGAAAAAGGAATGGAATCTTATTTAATTTATTCTTTTTTTTAAATTGCTCAATAGATTCCCATCGTTCAAACTACAAGGGTACCTTAGATCGTTCGAGAGGATCTAGATTGCATTGTAGACTCTTTTGAGGACCTACTCATCCGAGGACTAGAGTCATGACTTGCCTTGATCTGCATACGTGCGGTTCTTCCCGACTTAGGAGGATCGATGCTATTTGTGGTATTACATTGAGCGAGGGTGAGTCCATGCCTATTGTAGCTTAACTTCCAGGTTCTGGGAGAATGTTATGATGATAATGGTATTCATGTGGCTTGTAGTTATCTATGAGCTAGTATTTTTCCCTACCCTTACTCTGCATCCCATCCTTCAATGTATATTGTATAGATTGTTTAGGGATTATGTACCCTTAGATAAGATAGTTATTCCTATAGGGAAAATGTAGATTTTATATGGGCAGATTAAGTCTATAGAGCCGACTCCATGTTAAATATAATATTATATATATATATATATATGATTTTCTAGTTACAAAAAATGTCTTCATTCTATCTTCTACCTTGTCTTTAAATTATCTTGTTAAGTAAATGATGATTGCGAAATGGTGCAATAGATATCTAATATGCTAGGATTATCTTGAAAAGATGACATGATAGCATTTAAACATCTTTTATCTTCTTGAAATTGACGTGAGAGGATTATTTTGATGCATCATTTTAAAGAGCTCTTTTTTTCCAACATGGCATGAACAAAGACAACAGTGGTGTGTCGTTAATGACACTTGCTTTAGTACTATCTATGCTTGTTGCCATCAGGTAGGCATGCTCAAAGAAAATATTTGTATAGCCATGATTTGCTACAGATTTGAGATTATCAATATGCTCTAGATATATGCATTTATTCCTAGATACCTTGTAATTCATAGATAAATTTTTAGGGCTATTAGTTTCTTTATCCTAGGAACCGAGATCCTCATCTCTCCTAATTTTAATAATTGCAAACAACATCACAGGACTCTTCCTCTATGAGAAATGGAGTACTAAACCCAAGACATATTTGAGAAAGAAAAAGACAATGTTGTACAAAAATAATATTGGCATATAAATAAAGCTTTCTCTTTTACTAAGCAATGTCTTTAAATTTTGAAAGTTAAATGTATAGCTATGTGATGCAGTAATGGCTCAACATTGTAATAGATCAATGATCATGAATATCAAGCCATGCATCACTTTCCAATATATGATGAATGTTAAAACAAGGATGGTTGCATATTATCTCAAGTTCAGATAATATTACTTTGGACAGCCTTACCAAGAACTCTTCATGTGGCCTCATTGTTGGATTGATATAGAGGAAAAGTTCGTCGTTGAAATCAGCTTAGATTTTCTTCCTTGAAATTAGCTTAGACTTTCTTCCTTTCTATGCTTCAAATTTGAATTGAGCTATGAATACCGAGAAACTTGGTTTAGTTAAGGAATATAGGATCAACCTAAGAAGTCAATACTCCTTAGATGAATATTTATCTAGGTTAAATCATTTGATTTTATATCTTCACCATCAAAAATTTGTAATTATGGGGTAGTATTGAAATTTCCACTTGTTTAGAATAAGGGATTAGATTTAGCATAAAAATTTAGAATAAGGGATTAGATTTCCCTATTGTAATGTAATAAGAACTTTTGAGTAAATAAAGATATCTTCACCTTTACTCAAGATGCCTATCTCTAAGATTTAAATCCGTGAATATCTTTTTCAAAAATTAGCACCATGAGTCATACGGGAAAATTTTCTTTTCCATCATTCAAAAAGCATCTGTAAACTATCAAGGAAATAGTTTGAATTTTGGTTGATTCTAAAAACCACCCATTCTTTCACTTCACCTACCTGCTTATGAAAGTTAGTGTGATAGACCGGAGACAGGGTAAACCAATGCAAGTTGAATTGGAGTGGGAAACTTTTGCTCACATGCCATGAGATAGACAATCTCAAATTCACTCTAGATGGAAACTCCACTAAATACAAATTCAAAGTATTACCTTTGAGTTTATGATGGTATTCTTGGAATGGATTGGGTTACTCGAAATTAGGTGGATATACACTATCATAAAGGAACTATCTCTTTTTGAGATCTTTATCAAAATAAGGTCCAAGGTATTGGAGTCACTGAATATCCAAAGTTACAGCTGGTAAAGCCATCCAGAATGATGAAAGGGCTTACGAATAAAGAAGAAATCTATCTTGTTAAGCTCAACTCTATAAGACTCGGGTTTATTTGAATCTAAATGGTTGAGTGAATATTTGAATGTATTTCCTAAGGAGTTGACCAAAATGCCCCCAATCCAAAAAGTGGATCATGAGATAGATCTTCTACCACACCCAGATTTGAGCCACTTGTGAGAAGGGCTTATAAAATGGTTTTACCTAAAGCAATTGAGCTGGAGTAGTAGTTAAAGCAACTCTTGGAACAAAATTTCATCAAGCCTAGTGTATCTTCATAGGATGGGACTCTAAGGTTGTGTATTGACTATAGGGAGTTACATTAGGTCACTGTCAAATAAATACCTAATAACCATAATTAATGAACTTTTGGATCGATTGCATAGAGTTTAGTATAGGAGATTAGAGAAGAAGAGCACTCTATTAGCTTATGCATAAAAGAATGAGTGGTGAGAGTAGTTCATTATCAAGAATAAATACCCGATACATAGGATTGATGAGCTTTTGGACCAATTGCATCATGGAGTTCACAGAGGGAGTTAAATTAGTTCACCTATCAAGAACAATACCCATGATTGAAGAACTTATGGATGTATTGCATGGAGCTGAGATGTTCACAAAATTGATTTAAGGTGGATATTACCAAATCCAAATCAAGGAACAAGATAGACCAAAGACGACATTCAATACTAGATGTGAGCACTATGAATTCACAGTTATGCCTTTTGGGTTGACCAATGCACCTATGCTGGGATGATTTTGTTTTGGTATTCTTTGATGACATCTTGGTTTACTCAAAGAATGCAATTGATCATGGAAAGCATATTCGAAAAGTCTAGACATGTACCATAGTAGAGGGATCAAATACCCCTCACCCTGGTAATAGTCTAGCATCCCTTTAAAAAATGGGGAATTGATTTTGTAGGACTCTTTAGTCCTATTGCACAAAGCACCCAAGTCAACTACATCATAGTAGCCTACTGATTACTTCACCAATAAGTGGGGCAAAAGCTCGAGCTACTAAAAAGATTGATGCTTGTACCACTGCCAATTTTTTATATAAGCAAGTTATCTCCATATTTGGATATCCTTTAGAAATTATATGTTACCAAGGATCACACTTTGTTAATGAGGTGATTCAATATGATAGGCTTTATAATAGTACACAAGAAATATTTACCCTACTATCCTTTGTGGCCAATGTTATGGGCTACCACACCTCCAAGAAGGAACTCAATGCATTCACCTTTGGAAAGAGTAATAGTACACAACTATCGTAGGGCACTTACCAATGCTTTGAGCTTGTGTCCCTTCAATGCTTTGAGCTTGTGTCCCTTGAGGTCTCCAAGCTCACTTGAGAATCTCCAGTCCTCCAAGCTCCACCTCCACATTGTCATGGTAGAGTTGCTCACACCACCACACAAGGCAAACACTCTCTCTCACTCCTCCACACAAGCATAGTATAGAGAAGGCACATGTGCTAGAGTACTCTCTCTCTCAAGACAAAAGCAAGAACTCATAGTACAAAGGGGGATTGTGTCCATTCATTATGAGAAAATTTCTTATATACAATTGGCCCTTATTCACACTTGGGCTCCCAAAACTTACTTAACTAAGGCCTTGGGTGGCCAATATCTCATAATGTACAACTTTTATAGTGCCTTTGATTGACACTTATTAATGTCCTCAAATGGAGGAGCATATTTGTTAATCCAAAATGGGATTAACATCCCCCCCTACCTGATGTAGGTTCTGTCCTTTAGAACCTATCACTGAGGTCTAAATACCTGGTCGCCGAACTCGTGACGATAGAAGTTCTCGCATGATTGAAGTTTTTTGAGGGTTCTTCTGAATGCAGCGCATGATCTCCAAAACCCAGTGTCAACCATATCTTTGAATGTGACATGCATGTATGCGGGTAGACACCTTAGGCGATGATAATATAACATCATGCCTCTATCACTAAGTCCTTGATTCATGTCAAATTGTAGCTGATCAGCATCATATCCATCATATCTTTCTTTAGGTTAGTCTGTGAGGACCACGATCAATTTCAGGAATCGGACACTGGCGACAATTGCCAGGTCTTCGGAATGTGGCGCCATGCATGTATCCAAGTTAGCAATTGCTTCCTTTGATGTCCTATATCTGTAAATGTTACTGCTGGAAAGAATACAAGAAAGTTGTAGCAGACATGTGTATCTCTTTACTTTGCCTCTTGGAACTCCAATGGTGTCCACCTTCTTTTTAATGGCATATACAAAGGGTCCACTCTGTGTGTTGGTTGTGCACACTTCTGGAATGGTAAGGTACTCTTTCCTCCATGCCCGCTGTATACCGAAATCTTCCAGTTTGGGGTTGGTATCATCTGTGACAATGGCTATATATCCCCCTCATGTAAGGACTAGATTAGCCTTTCTCCACCTATGGAAACAATAACTAATCATGAATGTAACAATTCTAATTTCAAGTAGATCTACCAAGTGTGGGTTTATCAGCTTTGTATGTCATGCCACATTTGACCATAACATGCCCTCTCCAGCCAAGGGCAATAACTCTTCTAATTTTGGCTTTGGTGCTCGGAGGAGAGGGTATGGTACATATGGCTGCTTCATTGGAGTAACATCCGAATAGGCTTCTGGCAGGATCCGCCGAGTAGTAGGTTCAAAAGGTGTTATTTGCATTAACACTTTGAACACTAACTTTGGCTTGAGTAGAGGATTCCCTGCTCTGATTAAACCTTTGTACTCTGTAGTAGACAAAGTCTCAAGAATAGAATTATCAGTAAATGGATCAAGAGTATCTTCGGGTAGAGTGTGACTAACCTCTTGAGTTGGTCATGGTGGAGACGGGTCGGTGGGTTCCAGTAACTCCTCGGGGGGGGGGGGGGGGGGGGGGGCAAGAGTGGGAAAATCTAAAGGTTGAGCAAGAAGTCTAGAAATATACAGTTGGCCTAAGATTTATCAGTAGGTGGAGCACTTGGGTATGGATTAAGTAATTTACTTGTTGCAATATTTGAATATACAAGGTAAGCTAGATTAGGTGATGAACTTGATGCTTCTTCTTGACCCTCTCCGGAACTAGGGGGTGGGTGGCTAGGTTTGTGGATCTTTATAAATTCTTGTAGCTCAGTGATATCCTCCGGAGATATGTTAGGATACTTAATATGTATTTTATCAAAATTGTAAAGTACGGTGGTCAACATGGCTTCTAGATGTTTGTGGATATTTTGATATAGCTTAAGAATACCAAAAGGATGATATAGTGTAGAATCACAAAGATTTAAATGTTGGTGAGTATTATATACTTCTAACCACTTGTGGCTTATGATCCACTAGTAACTACAAGCTACAACCTCATAATTGGTCGATGTTTCAAGAATATCATCTGGGAAAAACAAGTCTAATTTGTCAACATTGTTGTCCAGGATGTCTAAGTTATGTAGCACCCGACACCAACTATGAAGGTTGAGCACAATGGAGTGCAATGGATAGAAGAAAATATCCTTAGGATCAGTCAGTACTATGTCCCCTTGAAAAATCCCCATGATTATAGTAGGGTCAGCATCATGTTTTGTATTTTGTTTAATAAGTGTTAATTGTCCTAGGCTTAGATAATCAGATAGATTGATATCATATTGTAGTAATGAGAGAGTTAATGTAGACAAAAAGAGAGTCAAAGTTTGAGGAGGGGCTCGAGAAGTTACTGGCAAGGCTCGAGTAGTCATAACTCATCGGTTGGCTCTTGTCTTTGGCTCCATTCCTGGATTGCCAATTGGTGCTCCAATTGTATGCGAGAATCCTTCGTGGTGAGAAGATCTGATATACTCGTTTCTCGCACCATTCTTGTGGCATCCAATTCTTCAAATCGCCTTGTTGCTACCTCTTGTGCTCGTCTAGCCCGCAACTTCCATTCCTTGAGCCTCTACAATCTTTTGAAGTCTTTATACGGCCAAGGCTTGACTGGCGTGGAGCTGTTGTGTAATCTGCAACATTGCCTCTTTGTGTATATCCATGATCTTTTCCATTTCCAAGTTTTTGGTGCTGATGGTCCCATTATGTACTCGTACTTTTTCTGCATTTGCTTTATTGCTTTGTTCTCTTTCTTGTTAGAGTTGGATCACTCTTTGTTCAACATTCTTAAGGGTTGCGAATAGTGAATTCAGGTTGCCTTGTAGTTCATCTTTCTTAGCCTAGGAGGTATAGTGGAGTCCTATAGCTGTTTAGCATGGATGGTGGTTGCTTGTTCCTTGTTATGTGCCACTTCTCTTTGAATCTGCTCCTTTGCCTTTTCCAGCTACACTTTCAAGTTTGTATTTTCCTTGATTCTTTGTACTAAGGTTTGACTAAGAACAAGATTATTGTTTTCAAGTGTTTGATATATCTGACTTCCTACTCCTCGGTAGCCTTTAAGCTTTTTAGGATTACATCTCAGTGTGTTTCTTCTGCTTCTATTAGATGCTCTTGAAGTGTTTGAACTTGATTGGTTGCATCCTAGACTTGCTTCCATAGTATTACATTTCTATCATCATGAAGCATATGAGTTGTCAAAAGATGGCATCTCCGCTCTCTCTACTCTTGCTCCCAAAGAGAAGCACTTGTTTCTGTTGCTCCTTCTGTCCAGAGTGTAGCAATTGTAAGAGACCTTCCAAGCCTTCCATAGCCTCATGAAAGAATTTGTCGTAATCCATGTTATGGAGGAGGACGTCTCTGGAATTCCCTCTGTATCATCCAAACGTTACCTCTTGTTGGGGCTTGGTGTCTCTTGAGTTCTTTGTCGCTTCCCTGTATCTAGTTGCTCTTTGGGGAGTCCTTCTTGGAGTGATGTGGCTTCTTCGTGGCTTGGTGCTCTGCTTCTGGGGCAACCTTTCCTATTGAGTCTCTCTATGCAGCTCAGCGCAGAATTGGTGTATCTGACATTGTTGAATTTCTAATAGGGGAAAGGTTTTTGAAAATCAATTGTGCCAGACTTGGAGGGGGGCTTGATAATGTGTCTGTGCTACCATCCCCTCTGGAGGTGTTGATAAGCTGAGACTTGCTGCTTGTGTTTCCTCTGCAACGTCAGGCATAATTCCTCTCATCTTCCTTTCGGTTTTCTTCTTTCTCCCTTTCTTGAGCTCCTTCACACGATTTCCTTTGTGTCCATTAATATGGCTTGTCCTTCTTGCATTTCTTCAGAGGTAAGTGGTGGTGGTGCTATCTATATTTCCAGTTGCATCCATTCTTCTAGTTCCGGATCTGGAAGAGGCCGCTGAGCTATGTGATTCAGCACCTTAATCATCAAGTACGGGTTGCATACGTTTGACTGGTGTGCCTTTAGATAATTCTCCATTTCTCTATGGATGTAATGTGCCCAATCATCTTCTCTTTCTTCATGTACTTTGGCTATCGTGTTAAGGGGGACCCTGTTATTACCGGTCTAGTGGCTTTACTTTCATTATATTGCTATGTAGGCTTTTTCTGTCACCTCATCCCTGATGTTGTCATTCTCGGCCCCATTGGAGTTATAAGAACTTTTCTTTAGCATGGCATCTAGGGGCATCTTTTCGTAATTATGAGAGTGTATCTTAAGTGGTGGTGGTAACTGTAGGGCCTCCCATATCAAATCTTCTGTGATTAAAACCTGCTATGTGGTTCCATCTACTTTAGTTACCTTGATGGATACATTCTACCATCCGCCCCTAGGCCAACAATTTTCTCTAGTTTTTCCTTGACTTCTGCATCCTCCAAAATATGCAAGCACTCAGGGCTATGGTATTGCAAAGCGATCTTTCCATACACAGTGTGGACTTCCTTGCTTATGATGGAGCCATGGAATGCCTGTGCATACTGACCCAAATAGCTCAATTTCGGGCCCCTTGTGGATCTTTTTCTTCTACTAAAACTGGTGATCCAGTTGCACTGGCTTGTGTCACTATCGGAGTCTCTTTGGCTTCTGGGTCAAAGGTAGCTCAGGTCAACATCTATAACAATGAAGAAGGTCAGTCTAATGATATGACTGGTGAGAGCATGTGACATGCCTTGTTGTTTCCTCTTCTTCTTTTTCTTCTTCTTTTTTTTTTTTCGAAGTGTCTACAAGGTTATATTTGATGAGAAGTGTGTTAGTGGTGTAAGCAAATAAGGAGGTATGAATTTCTAATTGAGAAGGTGCACATCGTGATAGTGCAGGTTAATGTACCATGAGATGACATGGTACAAAACCCGTGAGGTGGGTAAACATTGTGAAAGTGCAGGGTGTAAAGTCGTGAGATGTTTTTCCATCGTGAGACGGGCTAAAACCGTGAAAGTACAGGCTTTTCGTGAGATGGCCTTAAACCATGAAAGTGCTTAAAACCGTGAAATGGTATTTCCGTGAGTTAGTCTAAAATTGTGAAAGTGCCTAAAACCGTGAAATGGTATTTTCCCATGAAAGTGCAGGGTTAAGTCCCATGAAACATTTTTCCTTGAAAGTGCAGGCTTTCTGTGAGACGGCCTAAAACCGTGAAGTGCCTAAAACCATGAAATGGTCTAAACCCGTGAAAGTGTAGGGTTAAGTCCCATGAAACATTTTTTCGTGAAAGTGCAGGGTTCTATCCCATGAAACATTGTTTTGTGAAAGTGCAGGGTCTTATCCCGTGAAATATTTTTTTCGTGAAAGTGCAGGGTTAAGTCCCGTGAAACATTGTTTCTTGAAAGTGCAAGTTCTTATCCCGCGAAACATTTTTTTCATGAAAGTGTAGGGTTAAGTCTTGTGAAACATTGTTTCGTGAAAGTGCAGGGTTCTATCCCCTATGAAACATTTTTTGCTTATAACCTATTTGAGAGTAAATTGGTGAGTGTAGTTTATGAAGTGGTAGGTCATGGAAACAAAAGATTCGTATGCAGCAATTAGTTTTTGTGAAAATAGAGTACCGTGAGAGAGTGCAGGGTGTGATTTACCAATGTGATTTGCGGGGTTTGTGAGACGATGATAATGTATGTTTTTGAAGATACGAGGAGCAATCAACCACGCCTATGCAATTAATTAAACTCTTGTATGTTGAAATTTGAGCTAAATGATGAGCTATGGTGGATCAAACACTAGAATCAATATAATTAACAAAGTGATTAGCAAGTGATTAAGACGTAATTAGTGAATAATTAGCACATAGATTAATGTAGGCATGGATACTCAAAAACTAGCAAATTCTCATTAGGGCTATGCCTCAATTTATAGAGTTTACATCAAGCATCAAATCCCATTGATTTCTCCATGATTTACTCCCTGAATATCTCCACCTTTTGCCTGATTCTCTCCACCTCTTCTCTTTTCCATGAATATCTTCCAGAATATCTCCACACTCCTAAATTCCCTCATGCTACCCATTATTCTCTCCCAGTAGATTCCTCTAACCTTTTCACAGGTTCTTTCACAATTACATCTCCTCTTTTACAGCCTCTATCCAAGAGCTTGTTCCCACACACACCCTTTTCACTTGTATATTTCAACACCTCCCCTCAAGTGAATAATCCTAACACACCTGGACCCTGTATCAAGTTTCCCTCTTACTTGATAGCCCGCGACCAGTGCCTCAAGTCCCTTAACTCCATAGTCCTTGACACTCTCTCTCTCTATGTGTCCAAGGTTACTATAAGTGCCCGCGACCTTGACTAAAGTGCTCACACATACATCTACCACTTGGCCTACATCATCGATGGCTCAGAGGTGGTTTTACTTTATTGGGGCAGGTTACATTGGGTTGTGGGTTCTCTCTCTCTCTCTCTCTCTCAGAAAAGATGATCCGACTCCACTTCTCTTGGAGCCTCCATGAAGTTTGCCGATGTCGTTCCCTCTTCACTGGGTTTGCTGTAGCAGTCTCTCGCCATGTGTCCTGGCTTTCCACATTTGTGGCAAGTGAAGGTCCTCCCTCCTACTCTGCCTCTTCCTCGTCCTCGTCCTCGAGAGAATCCTCCTCGGGTGAAGAATGCTTTTTCCTCTCCTGCTGTTGAGTCGAGCTCTTTCTTCTCTTTGCCTCTGCTCTCTTGCTCCAGTAGAGCTGCTTCTATCTCATGTATCTTCAGTTCAGGTACATTCTTTAGTGTTGCTACAATGTTTTCATAATCTTCTTTGTCCACACTCTTCAAAAGTACAGCTAATGCTTCATCATCTTCTACCTTTTTGCCAATAGCTGCCAGCTGTTGCTTAATACTTTTATATTTGTTCAAGTGTGTGATTAAGGGTTCACTTTCCTTCATGTCCAGTTTGTAGAATTGCATTAATAGATTTATCTTGGAATTTTTTGCTTGTGTACTAAATAATTTATTGAGTTCATCCCATGCATCTTTTGCCCACTGTATCCCTGTGATATGATGAATAAAATCATCATTTAAAAGAGTGCAATAAGCCCCAATGCTTTTTCATTCCTACTCTTCCACTCATTTTTCCCTCTCTCTGGGCATTCAGTTCTCCCTTCAACTAATCCCCACAGATTTTTCCTCATCAGTAAATACATGGTTTTTGTTTGCCATGTATAAAACTGTTCTCCATTAAATTTGGCTATTTCCTGTGCTGAATTCATGGTGATGTGAAGGGGGTCTTACCTCTTGATCCAAATTCAAGATTCAAGGGCAGTGTCTACCCTTTTACAACTCAATCTGGTGTTTAATAGATGATTACAACAATTTTATCAGCATAAAATCACCAGAAATTACATTAAATTGAGAGTAACCAATTTGTACGGGATGGTTGGAGTATCAAACCAACTGGATTTTTAGGCTACAATCAGGTGTCTATAGCGCCCGAAGACCAACATAAGATAGCCTTCAATACAATGTGGGGGACGTTTGCTTACAAAGTCATAACTTTCGGTCTCACCAATGTCCCAGCAACATTCCAATGGTTAATGTGCACAGCCTTCAAGGACTACTTGCAAAAGTGGTTGGAGGTATTCATTGATGATTTGTGTGCACACTCTTGATGGGGATAGACCATTTGGCTTGCTGGAAAAAAGTGTTTGAGCGATGTTGATTGTATCATATATCCTTAAACCCTTTAAAATGCCAATTTTGGGTCAAACATGGTGTGATATTGGGACACATTGTCTCTAAGAACGGTATATCCATTGACGACAGCGCGGTTAGGTTGATCTTGGAATATCCCCCACCCACTAATTACAAAGGTGTGCAGAGATTTATGGGCCACGTTAGGTATTATCGCTGCTTCATAATATTTTATGCTGAAATTGCTAGACCATTATATAAGCTACCCATTGTCTTTGGAATGGATTGAAGAATGCCAGGAAGCATATGATAGATTGAAGCAAGCATTGGCCAGTGCGCCAATTCTGAGACCACCTAACTGGGACCTTATATTTCATGTGCACATCGATGAATCGAACTTTGCTATTGGATGCGTATTGGCACAGCCTGGTGAGTTCAAATTGGACTACCCAGTCTGCTTTGCTAGTCGCCAATTGAATGATGCAGAGGTGAATTATACCACTACAGAATGCCAGGAAGCATATGATAGATTGAAGCAAGCATTGGCCAGTGCGCCAATTCTGAGACCACCTAACTGGGACCTTATATTTCATGTGCACATCGATGAATCAAACTTTGCTATTGGATGTGTATTGGCACAGCCTAGTGAGTTCAAATTGGACTACCCAGTCTACTTTGCTAGTCGCCAATTGAATGATGTAGAGGTGAATTATACCACTACAGAATGAGAAGGGTTAGCCATGGTTTATGATGTTAAGAAGTATCGACATTACCTATTGGTGGCCAACAATTTGTATTCTTTGTGGATCATCGGGCTTTATTATACTTGGTGAACAAGCCTTGCACCACAGGAAGAATCACATACTAGTTGTTATTACTATTGGAATTTGATTTCACGGGTTACGATGAGAAAGGGAACACAATATGTGTTGGCTGATCATATGTCAAGAATTCCAAATGGGGAACCGACAACTGGTATTGATGGATGACCTCCCTGATGCTTGTTTGTTCAAACTAGACATGGTGCCCAAATGGAGCGAAGAAATATTAGATTATCTAACTTATGGTTTTTCGCAACAACGACCCTTGAACACAGATAAAATGTGTCGGCTTGTTAAGCTGGCTACACCTTATCAATTAATTGTTGGAGTACTATACAAGCTAGGTAAGGACAATGTCTTAAGGAGATGCATGCGAGAAGATGAATTCGTCTCTCATAATATTGAATGAAGCACACTCAAGTATAGCTAGAGGACATTTTGCTGGAGGGATCATAGCTTGCAAGGTGCTTCAAGCAGGACTATGGTGGCCTACATTATTCGGGGATGCCATAGAGTTTGTCAAAAGGTGCGAAGAGTGTGCAATTTGCTATCTCGTAATAAAGGGACATGATGACACTTACCCTGTTATTGTAAGACAACCGTTTGAGGAATGGGGAATTGATTTTGTTGGACCTATTAGTCCAACTGCACATCCATCACAATCCTAATATGTGATCATGGTGGGGTAGAGGCCAGATCCTCTAAGTGAGCTGATGCACAAACAATAGCTAAATTCTTATATGAACAAATCATTTCGAGATTCGGTTGCCATTAGAGTTAGTCAGTGATTGCAGTTCACACTCATTAATGAGGTGATTGATCACTTACTTGTTGCTAGATTCCTTGTAGTCCACTGGAAGTCATCCCCTTATTATTATCCATAGGCTAATGTTCAAGCGGAGAGTACAAATAAGATTTTGTGTACTATCGTGATATAAACATTAGAAGCAAGTTGAACGGATTGAGAACATAAGCTAACGACAGCTTTATGGGCATATCAAACATTGTATAAGGTAGTGACATGATATACTCCCTTCCGTCTAGCTCCGTCTAGCTTATGGTGTTGAAGCGGTAATGCCTATGGAGTACCTAGTTCCAAGCCTGAGAATTGCAGTGCAAGAATGATTGACTGATCAGAATGCATTAGTTGAAAGGCTAATAGACTTAGAGAAACTTGATGAAACCAGACTAATTGCATCACATGGTCTTATGGTCAAAAAATTACGAAGAAAATGTTGGTTTGACAATAACTTGAAACAAAAGGAACTAGAAACAAGGGACCTTGTCCTCATGTATGGTGTAGGAAGCACTATAAAAAAAAGAAACTCAAGTGCAGAGGATTAGGACCTTTCCAAGTGTCCAAAATCACACCTCAAAGGTCGGTTCGAATTGAAATGATTGAGGGCATACAAACGTCAATGGAAGCAGCTTAAAAAATAATTTGGACCATTGACCCAAGAAATGCTCATGCAATAACATCTTTTAAAACAATGGAAGGAGCTCACAAAAGAAAAAATCAAGCACGCTCAAGAAGAAGCTAAGGCAATAGAGGCCAAACATATACCCTAGAAGAGGATATTGCATGTGAACATGGCTTCACTAACCCTCCTTGATGAGGATGAACTGGACATTGAGCCAGCACAGCTCAGGGTGGAAGTCTCTACTAAAACTAAAAGTCATACAACGAGCATTGCATTGATAGATACTGGATCAAGTCATAATCTAATTTCAAATGAAACATGGGTAGCTCTAGACAAACCACACTTTGAGGCCACCAATGCACAAGTACAAAGTGTGCACTTGACAACTACGAAAGCTGAGGGATTTCTAAGTGTTAATTTTTCCATAAAAAATAATCCCTTGGTTAAAAGTCATACAACGAGCATTGCATTGATAGATACGGGATTAAGTCATAACTTGATTTCATATGAGACATGGGTAGTTGTAGACAAACCACACCTTGAGGCCACTAATGTACAAGTATGAAGTGTGCACTTGGCAACTACGAAAGCTGAGGGATTTCTAAGTGTTAATGCTTCCATTAGAAATAATCCCTTGTTGGTTAGAAAGGTGTTTGTTATGCTTGCACGATTTATGGAGGAGGAAATGATCTTGGGACGATCTTGATTTTCACACCAGTAAAACTATAATATCCAATGGGAAAAGACAATGGCACAACTGAATGAGGGAAACAATGTCATTTCCATGCCCTTATGGATCCCAATAAACAAAGGGAAGCAACCCATGATTGAGGATATGGAAACACCAAGCACGGTAACAACAGCTCACATACCAAAAAGGGCATCAACCCCCCACAATCCATACACAAAAAACAGCCAAAGTCACCAGGTACTCAGCAGTGGGTGCCTAAGGGTCAACTTGGAAACCGACTATACAATGATGAGAAGGGAGTAAATAAGGAATTAGGGAAAAATGTTAAAAAATCAGACAAGGGACAGAAATGGCCTTCAAATGTAACCTAGCAGTATTCCGAAAAAAATAGCACTCTACAAGGTTCTCGTAAGTAATGGGTTCGAAAGGAGTTGCTAGTGGCACAAGGATATTACTAGAGCAATACAACAATATGGGTGCCCAAATCCCACCCAAGGCCCAATGTTGCAAATACCTTCAAAAACAAATAAAAGGGTAGTAAGGGAAACCAAAGCCAAATTCCAGCTAAAACAAATGCTAGGAATCCACAAACATTGGTGTGGAAAAAGAAGCTAATTCAATAGGATGAACTAAAGATAACAAACTCGCTACTTGTACCCACCACAATAGAGGATCTGGGCAATACTATTGAGAAGAAGAAGGAAAAGGTGCAACAAATGGACACAGATACAAATCCCAATTAATAGGATTTAATAGAAGCACTCTTTAGTTAGATGGAGGGAAAGATCAAGCACTCTCACACGGAGTTAAAATGATTGCAACAACAACAAATGCCGAGAAGTGCCAAAGTACCACCTTGGTTTCCATGGCAATAAACAAATGGAAGTACAAAGGTATCCATTACTCAAAAATGGATAAAGGTAAAAACGAGGATAATTCAATTCATCTAACCTTTGAATACATGATTGAATGTTTGAGCATGAAAGAAATGTAGGGTATCAACCTTGCACACACTCGATGCAAAATGGTTCACGTCGTGAACTGGTACAAAATGGTTCACATCGTGAACTGGTTCAAAATGGTTCACACCATGAAATAGTCTAAACAGTTCACGTTGTGAACCGGTTCTCAAAGGTTCACACCGTGAAACGGTCACATTTTCTTCAACCAATCATGGGAAGCCACGTGGCATTCTTCATTAAGGCAGCCACCCAATCCGACAGCTGTGCCATAAAATCAAAATTTTTTCCCTTTTCGTGCATTTTGCGTTCGTCGTCTCCATCGTGTGTGCGAGCCCCAATCTTGCATCTCCACGCTTTCGATTCCCATCTGAGCATCTGCCTATGAAATCAACATATCTAGGTTGAAGTGGGAGCTTGTACCTTGCCTTTGCTTTTTCTTTTTGTTTTTTCAGTTCTTTCCTTCTTGAGCATAAATTGCATGATCATCGGAAGTTCACACAAATACAATGTTGAAATATACAAGTGAAAAGGGTGTGTGTGGGAACAAGCTCTTGGATAGAGGCTGTAAAAGAGGAGATGTAATTGTGAAAGAACCTGTGAAAAGGTTAGAGGAATCTACTGGGAGAGAATAATGGGTAGCATGAGGGAATTTAGGAGTATGGAGATATTCTGGGAGATATTCAGGGAAAAGAGAAGAGGTGGAGATATTCAGGGAGTAAATCATGGAGAAATCAATGGGATTTGATGCTTGATGTAAACTCTATAAATTGAGGCATAGCCCTAATGAGAATTTGCTGGTTTTTGAGTATCCATGCCTACATTAATCTATGTGCTAATTATTCACTAATTACGTCTTAATCACTTGCTAATCACTTTGTTAATTATGTTGATTCTAGTGTTTGATCCACCATAGCTCATCATTTAGCGCAAATTTCAACATGGTATCAGAGCCATGCCTAGAATCAACCAGATTTATGAGCCCATTAGTGAATTAATTAGGATTAGTAAAATAATTAGCAAAAAATCAATTTTTTAGTAAGCTTTCACTCTTCCCCTTCACCCCCAGCCAGTGGAGGGTCTCTAGCACTTAGCACACTTCAAATTAGGTCACAAGCTTCTAGCTTAAGCTAGCCAACACCCTTGGCTACCAGCCCATCAAAACGGCGTAGCAAACCGCGGAAGGAACTGGGAGAATTCGTCATTTCTGCAGGCGCCGTTTTTCTGAAGCAAAATAGAGATTTCTTCAAGCACAGTTCAAATGTTTCTAATTCCCTTTAGCACAAGGGGTAATCAAGCATGCTCTACAAGCTGGTGAGGACAGAAATCAATTTCATCAAGTCTACAGAGAGATCCAAGCTCTTCATCAAATCTGCAGGTGACTTTGGTAAAACAGAGATTAAGCTTTCATTATTTGGTCAAATCTTGTGTTTCTTGGCTTAATCCTCTACTAGACTCATTGCTATTGATGCCTTTGAAAGCATTTGAGCTCATTTGAAGTGGAAGGCACCAGATCTGGGCTCCCCGCATACTCTGTTTTTTGCACATAAACCAGAGCATTAATTTGCTAATCAGTGATTAATCAGTGCTAATCACTGTACTTTGGTGCAATTGAGGGTTCAAATTAACCATTAGGTATCTGATACAGATCCCTAAAGCTTCAGATTGCAAATCGTCTAAGAAGCTGTAAGATTCTTTACCAGAGCTACTCTCTCCAAAACATGTTCCGTACAAGGCAATGGGTAATGGTCCTTCCTAGTAGCTACGTTGACCTTTTTGAGATTGACACAGACCCTAAGTTTCCCACTATTACGATTGGTGAAAACCAATCCGTATGTTCTATCTCATAGATGAAATCTGCAGCAATGAGTTTATCAATTTCCTCCTTACAATTGTCGCATATTTAGGATTCATCTAGTTGGTCTTGATCTGCCTTATTCGCACCATTTCTACATCTTTCATTTTTTCAATATCACCTAGAAATGCCACAGACTACAAACCAAAAGTGTCAGGACTTCTCTTTCCATAATCTTCTATACCTACTTGTGCATGTAGATAGAAAAGGAAGGCTACATGATGCTGCAGGAGCCTGCATTTTCTATTATGTAGTTTGCACGGATTCATAGTGACCTTCAGATGCTTAGGAAGTACATCATATTTCTTTTGCAATCTGGCCTTTTCCAAAGAAGCATTTGCCAAACTATTGAGATGATCAAATTTTACATCATCAATATCTAAAGCACCATCAACAGGAAGTCAAGCTAAGGAAAACTTCCATTTCTAAAGATTTTGATGCTATAGATTTTAAAGCAAGCTTAATTTTGCTAGAAGAAAAGAATGTTTCTATAGAGGTTTCAAAGGAGATCATTCTCTCATGCCTTCCATCCTTCCCACTCAAGGACAACAAGGATTTTGTACTACTTATTACAGATATCAAGAAACTCTTAAATTTAAGAAAAGACTGTTGTCTTGGATTAATAGCTAATGGATGTCAAGTTGCTTCAAATATTTTAGATCCAAATGAAGTGGATGAATTTTTAGTGTTTCATTGATGCACCCATGGCCATAGAAATGTGCTATAAAAAGATTGAAGAAAACACTCTTCCCACATAAGAAGAGTTTTTGGCTATTCAAGAAAGCATGTGAATATCGAGTATGGGAAGAGAGCAACCAAAGATTCCATGCTCTGAAGAAGAGATGCCTCCACAAGGTTCAATTGACTTGTGGGAGGATAGGCGACTTGTTGAAGATGAACAAAAAGGTATTTATAAGCATAAATTCAGAATCTATTTTTTTCAAGATTTTATTTTTGTAAACATGATTATATTTTTTCTCTTTGCAGCTTGAGATAGCAAACGAAGATGGGTTCCTTGGCTGAGGTGGAGGTACAAATACTTTTATTAGCAAAGATTAAGCCCTTAGCCACTATATTTCAAGGATACCTCCAAGCATGTTGATCATTTACCATTCAAAATATTCAGATGATCCACGTGTTCCATTAATGGCCTTAAAAAAATTTTCAGTATACTTAGGATATTCAAAGATACAGCATAATGTAGAAAAGATCATGTTGATGGAGAAGAAAAAAGCTATACATATAATTGCATATGGACCAGGGTTGTGGGCATCAAGGGCAGGGTATTTTTTGTGGTATGAAGCAGCTTATGCTAAGGAAATTCCTGATTTGAATACCCATTCCCTTGGAGGCTATCAAAACAAAAAACGTTACTGAGGTATAGAGGCAAACTACCCGAAAAAGATGAGGTTAAACAAGTATCCGAGAAGAGGACTACCCCAAAAAGAATTGTGAACAACTACCCAAAGAAAACCTCGAAAAGGAGGTCAATCTTGTTGAGGAAGAGAAAAGAAGGAAGAATGGGAAAAGAAGAAAACTTTTTTAAAGAAGTCTTTCTCTGCTTGTATTGAAATTTTTTGTTACATAGTATTTGTCTTAATGCAAAGCAATTATTGGTATATAGTGTTTGCTTCTCATTTAAAAGTGAACACTTTCTTCAAAATTTTGTAAGGAATAACCAAATTTTGTTAGTGTCATACCATTGCTACAGTATGTGGTCGAGGTAAGCCGAACACAAGAAGACGACGAGGCTTCATACCTTGGATGAGTAGCTGTGATATGGCTCTGTATCCCTTCCTTCTTATTGAAACCTTCTCGCAAGCCTTCGCCACCTCATCAAGCTTGACCAAGTCACAAAAGTCATTGCAAACTTCCTTCACTACCCTCCTTCGAAGCCCTCCTGCACACTCCAAGAGCTTGAGAATTTCAATCAAGTCACTATTTTTAATAGAAGACTTGATTATATAGCAATTCTATCTAGAGGATTATCCAAGCAGAAACCTCCCACAATATTCATGTAGCTTCGAGCAAGCTTCATCCATTTATTCTTAGCACCCCCATGTGTTTCTAGGCATGTAACACTCTTAAACTGTCTAGATCTCACTCTTAACCTAGAAAGAGTAGATTTTAGTTGGGTTTTTTTGGAGTGCATGTTCCTCTAAATTCTTGCTAGTTTGTTTTAGATCTGTTACCTCTTCTTGAGATGATTAAGGTAGTCTTTGTAACTCATTTACACACTGAGTTTGTGAGATTACAATGTCTTCTATCCCTTTAACAGATTGCTTATATACAACAAGCATAGTTTCAGCCATGTGTGTGTGTGTTGATGATGGAAAATAGTAGCTTGATTATTCAATCTTGAGCAGTATCCAAATAAGCCTTCTCTACCATATCCAATCGATCATGTAAATGATGAAGTCTTACCAGTTGATGGGTGAAGAGGGTACCTCCTTGAACCCATAAATCTACATGCTTCTTCCCTTCTGCATGTAGTATTTAAGCTTTAGCCTCATCATCTGGAGATTTATGATGAATGCTTCTTCATGTGCAATAGTCTTTATCAAATATCAAGTTGATATGGTGTCTTTTCTTTGAGTTTGGATCAACCTTTAGAGTCGCAATAAAAGTAAAAATGATTCAAAGAAAAAGCAAGAGATGGCAAGGAGAGGAAAAAAGACAGTAAAAATAAAAGATAGGAAAAAACTCACGTCATCCCCTATGAAAGAGAGAAGTATGATATGGATTCAAATAAGCTTATTTTAGAAAACATGTACTAAAGTAGGTAAGACCACCGCCAAGAATAGATGAATAAAAGGAACTATAGATACGTGATGGATGGCATATTAAAGACACTCTCCTCTAAATATAGGTAAAAGAGACACATTTAATATAGCTATTTGTCTCTATTATTTTAGTTAAATCACTTTGATTAAGAAAGTTAATATACAATCCTTCCATGGACCTTTTTTTCATTTTTGGCCCTAATGTGTTATCTTTTCAACTTCTTTTGAGGCCGTTTGCTCTGTTCTTGGTTGCAAATTCGGTTATAAGGCGTTTTTGTTCTGCCTCTTCAGCGAGCCAAGTTACAGATTCGGCTACAAGGCATTTTTGTTCTTCCTCTGCAGAGCTAGCTTTTGCCTATTGGCTTTCTCCACTTGTCTCTTCCTATTGCTTCTTCTTCCAGCCTTTTCCTCTTAGACTCCTTGTCTTGTCTATTTTTACTTCCTTCTACTTCTTTATGCTCTCCTGGTTTGTAGTGGAGTCATCCTTCTCTAACTCACCGAGCTATGCCAAGGCTTTTAAGTGACCTGTCATCTTTGTGTGACCTCCTAATAGCCAAAGCTTTTGAGCTTGCTACGGCATGTTTTGGCCAACCACTTCTGCCCAATTCACTTTTTAACCATGTTCTATCTGCCGCTACCCACCACTGCCAATAGTCTGTAGTTGGTTCTACTTATGTTGGTGTTTTTGGCAAGTAGACAGATCATGTCTAGGTAAAATCTGAATTGCTGTTGTATTTTATATCATGGGGGTAATATTGCATAGGATGGATGTGGCAAGGAGATTATTTTCATTTGTTTATGGCGGAGGACAAGATATTGAAGGTATTAGTCTCAACATTTGCTATAATATAGTCATCATTGTTTACCATAATCTATTTAATTTTTATGGCTCAATTGTAGACCCTCTGTTTTGGGAAGGACAAGCAACTACATCTCTAATAATCGAACTATTAGAGTGTACAGGTATGTGTATTACAGTATTAAACTTGCTTTTTTTTTGTAGTTTTTGCATTTAATTGTAAATATAAATTGTTATTGATATATATTTTTTGAAACAAGGACTATCTTTATATTTTGGAACCTAGATTATTGCTAGGTTTATATGGTCTAGATGTTTACAACGAGAGCTTTGGGCTCTTTGGAATTTACAGTTTAAGATTGTGAAACATTGCGGATCAGCTCATGTACATGTAATGTTTATAGACTATGAAAAGCTTTGGGCTCCTTGGAATTTACAGTTTAAGATTGTCTAGATGTTTACAACGAGAGCTTTGGGCTCCTTGGAATTTACAGTTTAAGATTGTGAAACATTGCGGATCAGCTCATGTACATGTAATGTTTATAGACTATGAAAAGCCTAATAAGTTAGATTTTTGGGCTCCTTGGAATTTACAGTTTAAGATTGTCTAGACGTTTACAACGAGAGCTTTGGGCTCCTTGGAATTTACAGTTTAAGATTGCGAAACATTGCGGATCAGCTCATGTACATGTAATGTTTATAGACTATGAAAAGCCTAATAAGTTAGATTTTGGTGCATAGGCAGCACTGAACATTTAGAATTTTTCAATTTACCATTTATAAGGCTGTTCAAACGCCATTCATCTCAAATATTGATCCACTGAATGACTTTTGTAAGGTTTTATCTTTCAACTTTTTTATTGTTTAAAATTATATTTTGCAATAACAAATGTTATTGTCTTATATATATATATTTTGGCCAGATGGTGACGGTGGCGAGGAGTATAGGCTTCCAAGGAGAGATAATCCAGTCACGCTCGAAGATTGTTTTAATGGTTTGCTCATGTGTGTTTGGTTGTCACCACTACACTGGGTTGGAATGCTAGATACATATGTATGCTTAGTTTGGTGCTTATTCAAAGAAAAGTAAGTGTTTTAGGAGATATGATATTGTGGCAAGCATGGTATGGATATATATATGTAGGTTGTCAAGTTGCTGACCTTCAGGCCCAAAGTGAAAGTGGGCCTCAAATATAAGTCCTTTTTCTCCTCTTCCCATGAGGACAAGAATACTCTTGCCTGTCACCCACAGATGAGTCATGCCACTAGTATATATTACACACACACACACACACACACACACACACAAATTATACTAATGTTACATGTAGTTATTTCATATTTAATTTGCATATCTTTTATATCAATTCATCAATCTTCTCTAATTCTCTAATATTACCTAGATTTTGCCCTCCTCTCCTCATTTGGTGGTGGTGGCTGGCCTCTCCCTTTCCTCTACCTCTTATGATACAAGGAAGTTGAGCTCATAGCTCGTTTGGTGATGAAGCAACGTGGTGCATGTGGGCACTGGGAGCCTGGAGTGTAACTTCTAAGGTGTGTTTTGTATGTTATTGTGTATAAGATTTAAGAGAGTATTCTGTGTTGTAGCTTGGAGGTTGTCCCTTATTTGCACTTTTTTTGTTACATACATGGTAGAGCAAGAAATTTGAAAGCTCTTTGTCGTGTTGACACAACATATTCTACACTGAGGGTCAACTCTTTCCCAGTTCTGATTCAAAATTAATATCTGCTGCCTGCTAGCCCCAATGTTTTTCTTTATTATATTTCATAAGAAATGGATTCTAGAGCTTATGTTGGCATCCCCAATCCTTCAGATGTGTTAGGTATTCATTGATCAAGCTAATCAAGTTTTGGACATCAAGTGGGAATTTACCTTAGGTCAATAAATAATGTGATATACCAATCATTATGGCCGTTACATAGTTACAAGTTAGTTATATTCATGAGAAGTGTATATATATGTTATTTATTATAATCTCTATGTGTGTGTGTGTGTGTGTGTGTGTGTGTGTGTGTGTGTGTGTGTGAGAGAGAGAGAGAGAGAGAGAGAGAGAGAGAGAGAGAGAGGATACAATTTGACTAGTCCTATAATGCTCATAGTATCTTTGTAGTCTCTATAATGCTCATAGTATCTCTATTTATAAGTTAGCTATATTCATGAGAAGTGTATATATTTCATTTATTTTAATAAGAATTTGTGTGTGTGTGTGTGTGTGTGTGTGTGTGTGTGTGTGTGTGTGTGTGTGTGTGTGTGTGTGAGAGAGAGAGAGAGAGAGAGAGAGAGAGAGAGAGAGAGAAGGTTACAATTTAACAATGTTCTTTTTTGTAGCGTCTATCTCTTTTCAGTATTGCTTATAGTATCTTTATTCTTTGCAATCCCTTATTAAGCCTTTATCAATTAATGATGTTTTTGCATTGTGTTGATCATGGGGGCGGATCTTCATGTGCTCTAGTTGATGTAAACATTTGCTTTAGTTTAAAAGTATGAGTTATTATAGACATCTAAATATTTTCTTTAGTTGATGTAAATATTTGCTTTAGTTTAAAGGTATGGGTTATTGTAGACATGTGAATAACATTATTTGACAAGGTTTAAGTGTGAACTTTATGAAGGTTGAGGCAAATGTGGGCCACGTGCGAAAGGATAGTAGACAAATATTATTACGCATGAAGATGAGGAGATTTTAGTACCTTTAGGTAGGTAAATCATGTGTTTGCATGAAGCCTCTTTAGTGCATGAAGCCTCTAGTGCATGGTTGTCTACCATCATGATCAATCCCATATTAGGATTGTTAACAACATGACCTGGCACTATAACTATGCCATAATTCTAGTACTCCAAATATGGTTATCACATAGCCTGTCATCCACCACTGTGGTGGCATATCAACTGTAATCTCACCAACCATGGTAGTGACATAATTGTGGATGATATCACCCAAGTGGGTCATTAATGTCCGTAGAGTAGCACTAGTTGAGCTCAATATGTTGACACTTTTATAATGTGTCGATTTTTCCTTTCTGGTAACACCATTTTGTTGTGCAAAGTGTACTTGTATGTAAATTGTCTCTTGATTCCCTACTTTCTCAAGAAATCATTGAACTCATTGGAGAAATACTCTCCCCTGCCATTTGATCTCAAGCATTTTATATGCATGTCTTTTTCCTTTTTGACCAAGGCTTCAAATCTCTGAAAGTGCAAACACCTCACTTTTTTCTTTTTTTATGAAATAAACCCACACTTTCCTAGTGTGACCACCATCAATGAATGTAACATAATACCTATAACCTACAATTGTTGTAGTCTTGGTTAATATTCCCATACATCCGAATGTATAACGTCTAATGGCCTTGCACTGGCATGCTTTTCATGTGGAAAATCATGTTTGTCCTACTTACCAAGTTGGCATGCTTCACTTACTTTATGCTTTCCATCAACCTTAAACTTCGGCAAACCTAAAATAATACTTTTGGGCATACATGAACTTCACCCACTGTATATTCATATGACCAATGTGCTTGTGCCATATGTTAATATCTCTAATTACACGTGTCCCATGTGTAAATATGATTGCCTTCACCTTAGGCATGTTGACATCAAAAGGAAACATCTTGCCATTTCTGTTACCCTTTGCAATCGAGCAACATTGATTTTTGAGGTCTTTCACAAAACACCCTTGAGGATTGAACCTCACTTGTAGACCCTTCTTAACCACATCTATCCAACAAAACTTAGGTTCTTTGTAATATTTGGAACATGAAGTACATCCGCTAAGTACTTGATTTTTCATCCTACATAAACAATGGCACTTTATCAACATATGCAATGGGATGCACAATATCACTACAAGACACTGCTGCCATACACGCGTTCGATACACGCGATAAGTTACGGGCGCGTTTATGGTCGCGCATGTATATGAGTAGTATCGGGCGCTTGTATATTGGCATCTACATTCACGTGTATACTGGTTTCAAAAATGCGTGTACCAACGCATGTATATTGGCATCTAATTTCGCGTGTATACTGGTTTCAGAAATGCGTGTACCAGCGCATGTATATACACGCAATTATACACACCTTATTACATGCGATAACAGAGAACTTTATTAAGAAAAATCCATTCCTTTACAAAATTAAAAACCATTTTCTTTATTTCATCTCATAGTACATTACAGTATATATCATTACACAATCCCACTACATGCATTTTCAACAATGTAGTATATTCAAAAATAAATCATGAGATGATAATTAAAAGACAACATATACAATAGAAATGTCATCAATTTAGAACGATACAGTGATGGATTGGTTAGGGTTCGATCTCATCTTCAATAAGATCCATCCTTGCCAAACGATCAACATCAATATCCATTTGATCAATTTGTAAGGCTATGATTAAATTTATTCCACTATCGATATTCTGTCCATTGATAATGGTATCGATGCCCTGATCATCCTCATCAACATCACCATCATCCTCAATGGTAGGGTCATCCTCATGATCATGAGAAATGGCACGCTCATCCTCATTATCATGATCATTTCTTATTTCTTGATCATTGATCACAACTTCTTCATTGGCATGTTCGACATCATCTTCATTGCGGCTTGCTACATCCTCCATATGCTCCATATCAGTGAATGTATTATACATCACTTTGGAACGTGGTGCAATAGGGATGACGTACCACCATTTAATGTCATGCACCATTGGCAGATAGATAACCTACTCAAATACACATACTGCAGTAATTAATTAGCATATCAAAAGTCAAGGGGTACGCGAGCTTAGATATATATGTACATGAAACACATTAGTAAAAAAATGCATACCTGCTCACATTGTTGTGGCAATACGAGCCTATCTTTCTTTGTTTGCCAAAATTTTGTAGAGTCAATAGTTACATAGCCACTTGCATGGCATTTTATTGTGCATTAGGCCCTTTTTCCACCACGTTCATTTGCCATTTGACATCCAAAACATACACAAAGAAGAAACGAAAGTCAAGCCTAAATATGAGTCTTGGATTGTGCCACAATAATCATCCCTTTTTCCATTGGCTCCCTCAAAGCTACTAATGACACCGCAATCTTGTGTATTCCTCTTTTCATCAATTCTTTGTGTTTGAAAATGCTTGCCTTCACACCATATAGCATTGAACATAGTGCACTGGACCAAAATAGAAGCAATATTTGTGTAAGCAATGTGAATAAATATTAAAAGCAAATCACTTACAACTAATACAAAACATTAGTTCTATGTACCTTTAACATGCATCCTCGTGCATACTCCCATTCTTCTGCCGTGATACGCAGCCCCTCGCTACTCTCTGCTCTCTCCATTTTCTCATGCAACCAATCAACATGGATATCATTCGGAAGTGTTGCTAGATGCTTAGGGTACGCCTTACGAGAGCCATGTTGCCTCCGAAAGAGAGCTATTTTTGCTTGCCTTTTTGTCCTTGCATCCTCATATCTTGTAACCCATCTGCTCATCACATCACTATTAAGGATGCAAGTGAAATTGAGATCATTAATCAATGTTCTGTCAATTACTTTACTCTGTTCTTTTCCTTGAGGCACAATAGAGGTCATCCTCAAGTCCTCTTCATTGCTCCATAGTCGCGGGCGGCAAAGAGCTGTCCACCTGACCAAGAAATTTTGAAATATATACAAGAGACTCTTGTATCAACCAACCCTCGGCCATGCTTCCTTCGGGCCTTGCACTTTGCCTCACAAAGTCTTTTAAGGTCTTCATGAAGTGCTCTAGGAAGAACATCCAACGTGCATGCACAGTGCCACATAAAGCAATTTTGTCCACTAAATGCACAATGAGATGTAGTTGACTTGTGAGAATGGTTCGCGAAAAAGTCTCCTCTACCAAACAAACCACCTCCACTGCCATAACACGCGCATCATCCAACGTGGCTGGATCAATTGCTTTGGAACTAACATATCTGAAAAATAAATGAATAGTAGGTTATACCTCATGCATGTTCATTTTGCAAGGTATAATGAAGAGTGATCTGACATGGGTTTTACATACCTCACAAGCTCGCCCATCTTATAAATACATTTTTTCAAACTCTTGTTTGCACAATGGTCGATGCTAGTAGGTAGTATGAACTACGCACATAAGAGCACATGTATGTATGGTTTATGGCATTACAAAATTTAATTTCACATGCATGTATGCGATCATAATCCAATCCTCCTAGAGATGTCACATAGCGCCTCGCTATGTCTCTTGAGGTGGGTAGTCTATTCCCCTTTGGAAGCATGTTTGATAATAGCCTGCATCCAATATCATCAATTAGCCCTAAACCCTTAACCACTAATTCAAATTTGCAAGTTAGAATGCTTACTTCAATAATGCGTCAAGACTTGCATTGCTCCATCCATAAACTGTTTGTATATTGAGTAGTTCAAGTGAAGCACGTAAAATAGAGAATGTGCACCCTTTAAAAATCGGTGTCGATGAATCCTTGTAAAGATGCTCTTGTTCCATATCATCGTCGTCCATACCTTTGGGATCATCCCTAAAAAGATACCGCACCATATCATCAAACACTTCCTCTTCCACAACTTCGTGGGATGTAGGGCTATTGTCATCCCTTTTCCACTCATCTTTGACAATAGATCTCGAAGCTCCAGCATCATCTCGTCGATGCTTTGCGTGCTCTCGCCACGCGTAGGGCACCATATTAGGGTGTGGTACTGCATCCTAATTCAATTAGAGTATATATATTATAACTCCATTAATTTGGACACCATGAGTCATTTGAATACTATCAATTTACATCTACTCACCTCTAAACCTGTTTGATTCCATTCTCCATACATGGAGATGTGATTCAAGGTAATTCGACACGCTCGTACAATGCATCCTTGACATCGATTACACATACACTTGATCCTTTGTCCCAACCACACATCGCAATTATGATGATGCATTGTCTCATCCTCACCAGAACTGCTTGAGGAGGTTGATGACATTCTATGTACAAAAGAGAAAACACATAATCATAATCAGTTTTTAATGAAAGTATAAAAAGTCTCTATATCCTGTGTTGATCGCATGTAATAGCACGTCTCACTGTTTTAAATCACGTGTAACAGCGCGTCTAGATGTCTAAAATTGCGTGTATGAACACGGCTATTTTATAATACATGCGAATATACACGCGCTCCTACACGCGACCACCTGTCTATACCTAAAATAACCCCTCGCCTTCTCCAAAAAACCATTTTCAAACTTCATGTTTCCTCTCCTTCGTCTCGCTGCCAAATCTTCCCTCGTCCAACAGAGAACTAAAGCCAAGTGCAAGGAGCAGACATGGGTGCAAGGAGCAGACATGGGTGCAAGGAGCAGACACGAGTGAAAAAAACCAGCCAAAAAGAAGACTCACTTTTCCAAAGGTGAGTCAGTTTGTCCTTTGTCCTGTCTCTTTCTTTCCATTTGTTTATGCGATTGTATCTTTTCCTTATGCGATTGTCTCCGTCCTTCTCTGGTCGTGCCTGCTTCAGTATTTGTGAACAATAGTGATAGTCTGGGCTTTCTTTATAAGAAAGATTTATCCGGTGGTCGATCGTTTTCGAAAAAGTTTTTGCGCAGGTCATGTGTACGAGCGCGTGTATGTCTGCATGTACCCTGTTTGCACAGATTATTCACGTGCAGATACACGCATTTTTGGACGGGTTTTTACACACGATTGTGTTCATGCTTGCATGTCTTGCTTGTCGATCCAGCTCAAGAGAGAGATGATCCCATCTGCATATGGCTTGCCTTCACAAAATCATATGTACTAGCTTACATGTTGTCATCATGGGGAATCATCAAGCATGTATAGGAACAACCTTGATCAAGATGTTGCATAAAGTTTGTGCTTTCAATCTTCATCTTTGTGCTTTGATACATAGAGTGATTCCCTTCATGGCGACTGTGCTTTGATACATAGAGTGTTTCCCTTCATGTATATACTTTTATTTTTGCAGATTCTTCATGGATCCAGGTTCTTCATCCGATCCATTTGCATACGGCACTTGGATGATGGAGATGCTAAATCATTTTGGGCGCCATCCTAGTCCAGTTGAGCTTACAGAGAGTACATGTATACCCATCCCCCTCCTGGATTACTTGGTATCTATACCCCGCCCCCGAGTATCCATGTCACTCCACTGCCGTCTATGCCTGTGAGTCCGGCGAGATGGCATGCAGCTTCTCCTCTTCCACGCCCACCGAGGAGACATACCCCGTCCCAGACACACTCACGCGTACACCCTCCCAGGCACCGTCACGTCAGGGCTCACAGCCACCATCACCTACTCCCTCATAGCCATAGTCACGTACACAGTCACGTACACGGATCTGGCAGCGTCGAGTCATGGGAGGCAGAGTTTGTAAATAAGTATCTTACCACTTTATTTGATTGTTTACTTAATTCATTGATTCTATGATTGTTTTAATCTTACAAATTGTGTTGATTATACAGCGACGACGGGTTATGGGGAGGAAGCCCACAGCCCACGATAGTGGGTATGCTCGTCGGGATAGCAGACGTGACACGTGGGCCCTCTTCAGAGCCGAGAGGGACGTATTACGGATGCGCAGTTTGAGATGGCCATGAGACCATACGGTCAACAAGTACTTGAAAACTCTAAACGAATGATTTTGGTTTATTAAATTACATATACACTGATGATCCACCCGCCGACACTGCTCCTGCTGGACGTGAGCACTACTCATCGGACATGTATACCGATGTGAGCTCATCTGATCATGGAGGGAGCAGCGGGTCATCGTCTGGATCTGAGTAGTACTCAAACTTATAGTATCACATTCCATATTGAGGATGTGGTTGTATATATATTTTTGTAACTGAAGCCATGGGTTTTTTTAGACAAACCAATTTGATTTTGTATATATTTGTTTATAATTGAAGCCATGGGCTACTTCGACATATGGACTCCCTTGTATATATGTGTACACATAAAATTTGTTTATAATTGAAGCCATGGGCTACTTCGACATATGGACTCCCTTGTATATATGTGTACACATAAAATTTTGATAGTAATATTGAATCGTGAATTGATAGTATTGCATTCATGTCTGTCTTGAATCGTGTATTGACAATGTATGCATTCATGTCATTCTTGAATCGTGTAATGACAATGCACTAAATCTTCCTCGTGGATGGTGCAATGCAGCCAAAAAAAATCCAGAGAGTGCTAGTGGGTGCTGGAATGCTGGAGCAGCATTCACGTACCAAATAGCACTCTCTGGATTTTTTTTTGCTCTCTGTTCGCGTGTATAAACGCGTCAACTCTGTAAAAGTCGTGTGTATATACGCGGATACTCTGTGAAATGCGCATGTATAAGCGCAGCTAAACTGACAAAACGCGTGTATAAGCCCTCGTATCAGTGCGTCTGACTGCGTCTATACACGCGCTTTTACACGCATGTCTTTGGCCGCCATGATACACGCACTGATACACGGGCCCGCTACTTTTTTTCCACAAGTCATTTTCCACGGCTAGGAGCGCGGGTATGAGCCCGATCCCTTGTAGTGTATCATCACCTATTTCTACATAATCTAGTTTTCCCACTTTACATATCTCTAAACCATTCAACACATGACTGGTCATGTGGTTAGAGACACCAAAATTCATATACTAAACATCTCCAAATCCTGACACATCTCTTGTTTGGAGTTGAGCATATGCTGCTGTATCACAAATAGCTACTCACTTCTATCATACCATGCTGTTTACTTGATGATGCATAGTTTCCTTGCTGCAACTTTTCACTTTTGACATCATTTTACATTTTATAGAAATCCTTCACCATGTATCCTGGTTTGCCATAGTAATAACACTCTAATATTTGTACTTTGATTTATTTACCAACCACCTTGGTCCCTCTTTGGCTCCCTCTTCCTCTAGAGTGGCCTCTTCTATTAGTTTGTACATTTGATTCTTGTTGTTATTGTCCATGATTTGTGTTTTCAAAATGGCCTCTACCTCGACCTCCTTTAAATGATGATCTCTCTCTTCCTCTACCTATATCTGAGTAGAAGTCCTACTCATTTGAATTTTGAAGGATAAGCCTCTCCCAATATTTATCTCTTCATGGGGATGATGAGAGAAGTTAATTCTTGAAAATCAAAAAAGTTATCTCGAACTCTAAAGGAGGTTTGAAATTGACTGCATTCTTTTCCAAGGCCATTCAAGGTCTCTTGGACACCATATCATCATCTCGGGGGGGTCACTATATATAAATCCTCTATATCACGTGCGTTCAAGGCCTATTTAAAAAGTCCCTTATCTGTGAATTTTTTAGTGAATATAATGTATCCTTTCCTATTCAAATCTGTAAATTTTTTTTAAAATACAATAAATAAATCCCCTCTGTAAATATATTTCTGTAAGTTTTAAATATTTAAAATGTCCTTCTGTTGAACCCACGTGATACTTACATATTTATACGAGTGACCCCCCCGAGATCATCATTATCCTACTGGTGATCGCAAGGGCATCGGCAAGGCCTTTAACCTTCCCATAATCATTTATACTCAGCTTTTCTTTGATTACATTATTCATTTGTTGCTTTAGTGGCATCTTCACCAAAGTGTTTCAAGTCTCCTCAGGCATTTGTGCTATACATCTTCACCAAGGTGTTCCAAGTATCCTTATGCATTTCTGCATCCTGTATATACATAATCATAGAATCTGTAGAAAATGTCAAAAAAAGAAAAACCACATGTGAAGAGAGAGAGAGTAGGTGGAGACATAAAAAAGAAAAGAAAAAGAAGGGATTTGAGAGAGGAGAAAGAAATAAAAGAAAAATAAGGGATTTGAGAGAGAAGGAGAAATAAATAAAAGGAAAAAAGATAAAACTGGGCAGACAAGAAAAGAAGAAGTATTGAAAAAGTAAAAAGAAAATCCCAAAAGCAAGTAGAAAGAAGGGTGGAAAGAGAGTAGAAGAAAGAAAATAAGAAGGAAAGGAGAGAGAGTAGAAGAAAGAAAACAGGGAAGAGATAGAGAGAGAGCAAAAGAAAAAGAAATTAAAGAAACAATAAAGGGCGTGACCAACCCATTGGGTGCTAGTCGCTTTGATCGCATCGATGTTCTTCATGTGCACCAACCTTGGAAGTAGCCCTTAGCATGTACAATCGACAAATTGACTTCAAAATTTTGTTCAAGAAGGTCTGAAGAGAAAAGGTGACCTATCTTAGAGGTGTGTAGCCGACCTAGGAGTGTGTTCACGTACACTAGGCTAAAGAGAGAAAAACATCCATAGATTTGGGCTCCACACACAAATCTGAGCTTCCACGAGCAAGACATATGACATGGACACTCTCAAGGATTGGTTGAATTCCCTCAAAGATCTTACCCCAATATGTGGCATCTCATCCATTGTACATACACACGAGGGTGCAAGACTGAGCACAATGCAAGTTGTTCTCCCCAAATACACTTTATGCCAATGCAAGACCAGGCACAATGTAAGTTGTTTCCTCATTTTTGTTACTCCCCCCAATACACTTTATCCCAAGTCGGTTAGGATTCACAGCCAACCTAGGAGTCAAGCATGCACACCAATTGCCAACTATGCCATTGAATCCATTTGTGTCTAGTACACATGTGGCTTTGACAATCAATGCCCTACCGAGAGGTCAAAACACTCAACATAGTCCCCTCAATGAGTGATGCATCATTGTACATGCATCCTAGATAGGATGGATGTCTAGACCTTGTTCACATGTATATGTTGGAGTCAATCTCCACAAGATCCAACCCATGAGGGAGACCCATATATGCAATCTCTAAGATGGTAACAAAATTAAAAGTTGTAGGAGACCCTATCCATGACCTCATAGTGTTTAAACAAATATGCAATAATGCACTATGAGATTTGGAAGACTTAACAAAGTCCATGCCTTTGGGTTATGCCTAGATGGAGAGGCATCTATGAGTACTAAACCCCGAACACACAAGGGCACTTTCAAGGATTTAAAGTAGGCCTTTGTCGTCTCATTAGATTCACACCACATGGTCCAAGATGGATCCTTGTCTAACAAATCAAATAAAATATCAAGGAAACCATGCGATATTACATCGTACTACACAAGTACCTTGATTTGCATTATGAGGAAAGGAAACAATTGTGCAGGTCGTTTTGTCAAAGGACTAAGATTGCATAATATTTTGCTTGGTGAAGGACCCCTTCTCCTTTGACTAGTGTTGCAAATGGGCCATCTATCTTGATGTCAACATGCAATAGACTCAACCAAATAAATGATTGGAATAAGTGTCAGTAGAGACATGCCTAGCCTCTCATTTGATGAGACCAAAACAAAACATAACGAGGGCATGGCAATCAACAATGTGACTATAGAAGAGCTTAGTGTCTCGCTAGTTGCACTCATGTAACAACAAGGAATATCAATTCTTAGTGGGAATCTCACCACTCTATCTTCAAAATAACATGCAAGAGCCTCAACAAATTGTAATGGCACACGTGCTCAGAAACATCTTGCTGAGCCTCTTGTTTGCTGATATGAGACAACTGCCTAGGATGTCCTGTTGAGATATCGAGCTTAACTATTGTTGTGGACATTCATGACTCATTTGGGTGAGAGCTTCTGCACTTATGCCACTAGCATGTTTTGTGGGATTATGGTCGATATATTGCCAGTGGAATGATAGGCTCTGTGACTAGAGTTATGGCATAGTTATAGTGCCAGCTCATATAGTTGAGTTCACACTATGGACCAACCATTGTATGTTATTGTAAGAGATTACTTTGCTTGATAGTACATACTCTTATCTTTTTAGTTGTATGGTTATAGAGAAAAGAAGAAGATAGAAGAAAATTCAGGCATCCATATCTCTCTTGTGTCTTGCTCTCTCTTGTGTGTGTGTGTGTGTGTGCGTGTGTGTTTGCTTGCAAGGAACACAAGCTTTCCCTCTCCCCCACATTCTCTTTATGGTATCAGAGCCTAGTTCAAGCTAAGGAGCTGAGCGGCAAGAAAAGAAAGCTATGAAGGCAAAGGAACCAGTATGCAAGCAACGCAAGCTCTCCCCCTCTCCCCCACATTCTCTCTATGGTATCAGAGCCTAGTTCAAGCTAAGGAGCTAAGCGGTAAAGAAAAGAAAGCTACGAAGGCAAAGGAAGCAGTACATGGGTAAGAGCATCATTATCTCTTCTCCTTTCTTGTTTAGATACGACACCTCCACGGTAGCTCCAGGAGCTACATATCGCTGATTTCAGCCTTGTCTTCAGGCATGGAAGTGCCTATGGGGTGCATGGTACTTTGTGCTGGGTTAGTACTTAATATTGAGGTTTGCGGCCAGATTTACATTTCGGTCTTTCTTCGGTCTACTTGATGATGACTTTGTCGATGTCATTACTGCGGGGAAGCCCATGAATGATCCGTGTGATGCCCAAATTAAAATGGCCATTTTCATGATTTTGCATATGAACACTTTTAGTGTAAGGCTTTCTACACCATTCATTTTAATTTTTAAAAAAAGGATTATAGGAAAACCTTATCACAAAGGAGAATCTGTGCGCCGCACTAGAGGCCACCCGCTGCTTTTCCTTTGCTTGCTTTCGTGTAGACTGTGTGCTATTCTACTATGTGTGCTTCTCTGATCAGCTTTCTCACAAAAGAGGTTCTCTTTCCGAGCCTCCTCTATGGCGTCCTGGGCCTCCTTCTTGCTCACTAACATCTGCTTCAGGGAGCTTGCCATCTGTGACACCTTCTCGCCCCCAGATAACCCTTGCTCGTCTCCTTACTCTTAGCCGCCTTCTCTTTGGCTCCCTCCAGCAGCTCTCTTATACTCCTTGACTTTGCCCACCGCCATGACGTCTCTAGCATGCTACACGTTGGTTTCTGTCCACGTGGCCAGTTTTCCTACCACCTTCTTCTCTTTGTGGTGCTTGATATACCTGCAGCTGTGACCTGCTTCTTCTGAGTTTTGATGTTTGCCCTGTGCACCTCTCTGTTGCAGCATATGCATAAGACGTGAACCTGCTCTGCTGCAGGCCCCTGATGAGCTCCCCCTCTCTCCTCTCTCTCGATTGTCTGTATTAGCTCAACTATGCTTTTGTGTGTTGCTGCAAAGCTCTTCCTTTGATGCTCTTGATTGTAGTGCAGCATCTACTTTGGCCTTGCTTAGTGCTTTGTCATGTGCAACACCACCTGTTTGCTTAGATTTGAGGATGCCTTGACTGCCTCTTTGTGTTGTTCCTTGTAGTAGCACTGTATTGGTGTGCCTTGTTTGATGAGTGGAGCTCACACAAAGTGAGTTTGATGAGTGGAGCTCACACAAAGTGAGTTTGTTGTACAAAGCACACCTATGACCTGAGAGTCACCTTGGTGCTTCTCTCTTTGAAGAACAAGCACAAGAGAATCCTACTTAAGTACAAAAGAAAAGAGAATAATTAAATATAATGATCTAATGCAAGCTCTAATTAAAGCTTAATCACTTACAAAGGACAAAATAACACTCTAATAAACACTTGCTATGGCTAGCTCGTAGGTGGCCTTGATACCATGTTGAGAAATATGGATCTAGGGAGGCTTAGCAAGCGATCAAAACCATGATTATGATAGAGAGCAAGCAATAACACAATAATTAAGATACAAAATAATAATATCCCATTGCATTAGAGTTGATCCAAGTAAATCCTTTTATAGCTCTCATGGAGCTCCCATCTCACAAGATGTGTACACCTTAGTGCCAACCTTGTGTCCATAAATGCTCACACTACATGTGCCTCCTTGCACTTTTCATGTACTACCTTTTTGACCTTTGACTTCACCTTTTACAAATGACCATACAAATCAACCTTTAGAAATGTACCCTAGTCTATTCCTTTTTTAATGTACATGCTCCTCCCCTTGCTCTACTCATGTTGCACCCTCACACATTGCTTTTCTCAATCAGTAAAGCACCATTGTTTATGCAGGATGGAAAAATGAAGTACTTGGAAGATGTACTTCATGTTTCAAGTATTACAAAGAACTTAGTTTTTATTGGATAGATGGTTGAGCAGGGTCTGTAAGTGAGGTTTAATCCTCAAGGATGTTTTGTAGAAGACTTCAAAAATCAGTGTCGCTTGGTTGCAAAGGGTAGCTAAAATGGCAAGATGTTTACTTTGGATGTGAACATGCCTGAGGTAAAGGCATCCATGTTTGTGCATGGAACATGTGTTATTATAAATATTGACATATGGCACAACTGCATTGGTCATGTGAATATACAACGGGTTGAAGTCTATGTAAGCCCAAAATATTGTTGCAAGTTTGCCAAAGTTTAAGGTTGAAGGTATGCATAAAGTATATGAAGCATTCTAGCTTGGTAAGCAGGGCCGAATATGCTTTCCCACATGAAAAACATGTCAGTACAAGGCCATTAGATGTTATACATTTAGATGTATGGGGACCAAGACCAACACTACAGCAATTAAAGGTTGCAGGTATTATGTTACATTCATTGATAATCACACTAGAAAAGTGTGAGATTATTTCATGAAGTTAGGTGTTTGCTCACTTTCAAAGATTTAAAGTCTTGGGGGTTGAGAAGAAAAAAGGCATACAAATAAAATGCCTAAGATCAAATGGTGGGAGAGAGTATTTCTCTAATGAGTTCAATGATTTCTTGAGAAAGCAAGAAATCAAGAGACAGTTTACATGTAGGTACACATCGATAGAATGGTGTTGTAGAAAGAAAACATGGCACATTATAGAAGTGACATGTGCCTTGATGTCTGAAAAGAATATGCAACATTATTTTGGGTAGAAGTAGTAGCAACTACTGTGTACATTATAAACAAGACCCCCATTGCAGCTGTTCATGGTATGATGCTGTAGCAAGTAGTATGAGCATTATTTTTGGGTAGAAGTAGTAGCAACTGTTGTGTACATTATGAACATGACCCTCATTGCAACTGTTCATGGTATGATGCTGCATGAACAAAAGTTTATAGGCATAAAATCGGATGTGTCTCACCTGAAAGTGTTGGGTGTATTGCATATGTGCATGTTCCAAAACGAAGTGAGAACAAAGTTGGATACCAATGTAGAGAAATGCATCTTCATTGGTTATGCTTTGGAGCAAAAAGATTATAGATTTTATAATCCTACCACTTGTGAGATGTAAGGAGAGATGTTGTCTTTGATGAGATGAGTAGCTGGTATGCACACCAGTGAAGGCAACAGAAGATGCAGATATAAGAAGTATTGATGTTGCACCACATGTAGAGTAGCAATCTCATAGGTGCTTAGTAGACCTGGAGAGTCCTCTAACAGTGGATCCAATGTTAGTCCATGGTCAGGCAAGTTGAGGATAGATGTAGATACACATGTATCATACAAAGGAAAGGAAAAGGTAGATCAAATTTTTGTGCTTGATCTATCAGTAGGTCACTTATATGCGAATGGTGACTCTAGTGGCTTTGAGCAAAGTCATGATGAGAAAGATGCTATGAATGAAGAGATGGACATAGTATTGGATGCAAATGCAACATAGGAGTTAGTGCCTTTGCTTAAGGAAAAGAAGGCAATTGGATGTAAGTGGGTGTATAAGGGAAAACATAACGTAGATGGTTCAATGAGCAGGTATACAACGAGATTGGTTGCCAAGGGCTATGTGCAGACCTATGGCATTGACTATGAGGAGACATTTAGTCCATTTGTGAGAATGGTAATTGTGAGAATTGTCATTGCTATGACTGCAGTAAAGAGTTGGTCTTTATAATAGATAGATGTAAATAATGCCTTCTTACATTGTGATTTGCAAGAAGAAGTATATAGGATGCAGCCACTAGGTTATAAGAGTGATGCACACCCAGATTATGTGTGCAAGTTATGCAAAGCCCTCTATGGTTGAAGCAGGACCCAGAGCATGGTCAACAAGATTGGGGAGTTTCTTGTTGCCATTGGATTTCAGATATCCAATGTAGATTTTTCACTTTATGTGAAACACAAATAGAGGGATCTTTCTCTTAGTCATTTATGTGAATTATCACTGGTGATAATCAAGTCCTAATTATCATTGGTGATAGTGATGCTGACATACATAAGACTTTTGAAGCAAAATTTTGAGATGAAGGATTTGGGTGAGCTTCTCTTAGTCATTTATGTTGATGACTTGATTATCATTGGTGATAGTGATGTTTTCTTGGATGTGTCCAAGTATGGTATGATAGGTTGTTGTAAGCCTATTTCTGTTCCATTGGAGAAAAAGATAAAGCTTTTCATAGATAGGTGAGCGGAAGACCCCACTACGTACATGCGCATAGTAGGTAGCTTGATCTACATGACCATTATTAGGCCTAACTTGAGCTATGTTGTTGGACTTGTGAGTCAGTTTATGCAGGCACCTAGGAAGCCACACTTGGATGTGGCTAGACAGATTCTCAGGTATATAAAGTCCATAGTTGATCATGGACTTTTCTATGAGGTTGTTTATAGAGATATAGCTATATGGGTACAAAGATGTTAATTGAGATGGTAGAGTGTTGCAGATAGGAGGTCTACCGGGGGCTTTATGTTTTCATTTGAGAGTGTTGTTGTGAGTTGGAGCAATAAAAAATAGCCAATAGTTACTTTGTTGAGTATAGAGGCAGAGGACAGGGGTGCTGCTATGGCAGCTTGTGAGGTAGCTTGGTTTCAGATGCTACTTGGTGATATGGATGAGCCTGTGGATAGAGAAGTTGCCATTTATTGTGATAACATGAGTAGCATACAGTTAGCCAGTAACCCAATATACCATGCTAGAACGAAGCATGTACTATCACTGTGTGAGGGGGAAGGTTCTGGCAGGTGATGTAGATCTGGTATATATTAGCACAAAGGATCGATGGCTGACATCTTCATGAAGACATTTGTTATAGAGAAGATCCTTAAGTTTAGGATCTTACTTGGAGTGCAGTGTGTGGAGTTGAGCTCGAGGGGGGGTGTTGAGATATCGAGCTCAACTAGTGCTACAGGACATTGATGAACAACCTAGGTGATACTTATGCCACTGGCATGGTTGGTGAGATTATGGTTGATATGCTGCCAGTGGTGGATTACAAGTTGCATGATAGCCACTTTGGAGTTTTGGCATAGTTATAGCACCAACTCATATAGTCAAGTTCACACCATGGACTGACCATTGTATGTTATTTTGTAGGAGAGAACTTTCCCTTATAGTATATACTCTTATCTTTTTAGTTGTATGGTTGTAGAGAAAAGAAGAAGATAGAAGAAAATTTAGCCATCCATTTCTCTCTTGTGTGTGTGTGTTTTCTTACAAGGAACTCAAGCTCTCCCTCTCCCCTACATTCTCTTTATGCCCATTGTTCTTCCTATCTTTATAGGTCCCAACCTCCTTCCTTGAGGAATGAGTGATCTAGCAAAGACCAATGCATTGCCAAATGGCAACACAAATGAGTTCAAGCACTCTAGAAATCTTGAGACATGTGCTATGCAACCACATATTTCTCTTACAAAGTGCATTGTTTCCATGCCAAGGACCCCAATGAGTGGCTCAGTGTCTCAAAGAACTGGTGGCCATAAATCTTCTTTAATTTTTTAAGCCTATAACCTTGCAAAAATAATGACCACCATTGAGTCCTTGTTGTGCTCTTGATGTGTTTCTTCCTGCATTACTACTTGTTGCTTGTAAAACTGAATATACAACACCGTCATAAACATTAGTCTTTCTATTAGATAAACATGACTGACCATAACCATGATTTGTATAATTAGGATTCATCCTTCACTATTGTGCCGGATTGGAACCACTTAATGTGATATTGGTTAAAATTTGGATATAGTCCCTTTGTATCTTTGTGCATGATTAGGAGTCATTATATAGTGGCACTCTATCAAACTCGAACCACAAAATGTATTCCTTTATAAAGTACCTCCAACAAAAGATTCAAACCACTTAATGCAATGTTGGTAAATGTATTTCCTTTTTAAAAAGTAGCTTCAAGAAAAAACTCAATGTGATGTTGCTAAAATTTTAGATGTTATTTCCTTTATAAAGTAGCTCCAAGGAAAAAATATTCACATATGGCGTAAAAGCAAGATTAGGTGTAGCCATTTTTAGTGAGGTTCACAAAAATGTTTTTGTATGGGTAATGTGATCAATCTCCACAACTTACGCATTTTTTAATGGAGTTTGATAAATTTGCTCTCTAAACTAATTCACAAATTCCAAGATTTTATAAGAAAAAGAAAGCTTCCTATGCTATTTAATCATTGTGAACCAATGCACTAGTGGTACTTAAATTTAAAAAGCATATCCAAATTTATTCAAAAATATACAAAAATTTATTTTGTGCATATATACAACATTTACATAATTAATTGCATATATCAAAATGTTATATGCATATATACAATCACATGTTCAAGTATAGTAAATGAGCTTCTCATAAAATAAAGAAGAGAAGCAGTTGATTACATTTTCTTTGGTCTAGAGGTGTGCAATGTTGTGCTACATTTTCAGACACATTTGAGGGCGTGCTTCGTGACTTTCTTTAGTTTTGTTAAAAATTAGAACCCATTGATTAAACATTCCTTGAATGGTGGTTTTGAAGCAGTGATCTTTGATGATGTTCCTAGCTTGATTAATCATTGAAAATATTCAATTACTACATGTTGAATGATCTATTAATAATTATAACATTATTTATTATATTGCATTGCTTCTTCCTTTTTCTTCAAAGTAAGGCCCATAAAAATGTAAGAGGTCTTGAGAATTTGAGAAGGAAACTGAAGGTCATTTACATGTATACAAGGCCTCCATCCTTTGGGCAAAACTTGATGGTAATAACAAATACATTTGGATTGGGCACTTGTCCATAAATTGTGGTCATGCTATAGGTGTTGTTGACTACCTAGGATGTGAATGAGGATTCCATGGTTTGTAGAAATAGATTCATGAGGCTTCCCTGAGGAGAATTTAGATTTATTGGTGAAGATAGTCTAGTGTGGTAGACTTCATTGAGTATATTTTTGAAGGTTGGTTTATCAAGTGGAGGGGCTTCCATTGTTAGCAAGGTATGGGCTATCAAGGGGAGGGGCTTCCATATTTTTAAGGTTGGTTTATCAAGGGCAGGGGCTTCCATCATTAGCAAGGTATGGGCTATCAAAGAGAATGAGGTTCAATGATGACACAAAAGGATAACCTATAGTGCATGCAAATCCATGGGGTTCTAGGTAGGATTTCACCCACCATAGTGCATGAAAATCCATGGGGTTCAAGGAAATGGGTTTGTAACTATAGACCATGATTTCACCCACCATGGCCTTTCCATCTAGAGATATACCTAGAAAGTCTACCTTTATATGGGGGCTTGTTGAGATATCAAGCTCAACTAGTGCTATGCGGACATTAATGACCTACCTGCGTGATAACATCTACACTTATGTCACTGGCATGGTTGGTGAGATTATGGTTTATTTGCCACACCATTGGACGGCAGGCTGTGATAGCCATATTTAGAGTACTAGAGTTATGGCATAGTTATAGAACCATCTTATGTAGTCGAGTTCATACTATGTAGATGGAGACCATTATAAACTATAGTAGGAGAGTACTTTTCCTTATAGTATGTACTCTTATCTCCTAGTTAATGTTTGTAGAGAAGAGAAGAAGATAGAAGAAAATCCAGCTATCTATCTCTCTCTTATGTGTGTACGTGTTTGCTTGCACAAGGAACTAAAGCTCTTCTTCTCCCCTGTATTCTCTTTATGGAATGAGAGCTCTAGTTTGTGGGAGAGATAAGGAGGCAAGCAAGAGGCAAGAACAAGGCAAGCAAGGAAGCGGTACATAGGTAAGGGTATTTTTATCACTTCCCCTCTTTGATTTTAGAGCAACATCTTTGGTAGCTATGAGAGCTACAGGAGGCTAGTTGCCATAGCTACCCTGTAGCTATGATTATCTCAGATTAAGGCATCCTCCTCAATGAAGGATGAAGACCATACTATGAGCAGTTAACTTTGTTAACTCTATTTTTGCATGTTTCGGTGCGATATGGGTGAGGCCTTATAAGTTTTTTGCATGTTTCGGTGCGATATGGGTGAGGCCTTATAAGTCTTTTGTAGGCACTCTGTGAAAGTGTCGATTTTGATTGTATATGCCTAATTTTTGGTTCGGTGCAAAGTTGTAGCATAAATTTGGCTACAAGACAGTCTGCGTAGATAATCTAAGTATTGCAGGTGCTGGTGGATGTATATTTATGTGATTGGTTTACATACAATGACGCTATAATATGTTTATAGTACATTGCACATTTGCTGAGTTTAGGAGGTCTTTTGCAACAAAGCACTATTTGGTAAGTTGCTACAAGTAAAGAAGTCTAACATTCTATCACAGATTGTGAGTGAAGCTAGATAAGAATAACTTCTAGCATGGAAGTTCATGATGACCAATTTACTTATGGGAAAAGGATAGATATTACTAAAGAACATCCAACTCCTCAATCACTAAGTGTAGGCATTTAAAGACGATGACCAATTTCCTTACGGTTAAAGGATAGATATTACTAAAGAAAATCCATCCCCTCACCAAGTGCAAGCATGGCATGAAAGAGCTAGAAAGGTATATTGGTTGTCTATCAGTATAAGATTAAGGTGGGTTGAACCACACCAAGAAAGACATTTCTAGAGAGAGAGAGAGACTAAAGAGTGCACACTAAAGACATTTCACTCTATTGCATATGCATATTGTTAAAGTGGGTTGAACCACACCAAGAAAGCCATTACTAGAAAGGGAGAGAGAGAGACTAGAGAGTGCACACTTAAAACATTTCACTCTATTGCATATGCATATTGTTAAACCAGACAATAAGGCTTATAATATAGATATCCATTGACTCAAATCACCTTTACATGTGCCACTGCACTCTTCCCATGAGTTTCCACCACACACACACCACATACTCAAATATCTCTCCTCACTCTTCACTTTTACATTCACCCATTCATCCATACAATTTTAGCATGCGTAATATGTCATTTAACACTCCTCCTCAATACAAAATTGGAGTGTTATCTCAAATGTGCATAAACTCCCCCAAACCACTGATGCATGGGTCAATCCATGTCTAGAATCCACTGGACGCACCGCAATGCTCAAGCGGTGGACCCATGTGACGAGCCAACTTCTCTCACATCTATCTTAAATGTAACGTTGAGATCTACACACATGAGAGAAAATTCTCTTTTGAGATCTCAATGGCTTGGGTAGGAGAACCCTCATATTGGGGTGAAAAACTACAAAACATTTTGGCTGAAGCTGGCAGCAATTCGGATGCAAAAAAATCATCCACAACTTTCTTTTTGTATAGCCGATATTTGCCAACTATTGTAGGGCGACACATGGATGAAAGAATTTTTTACAAATCCATTTGAGCAGTTAGCTGTGCAGGGAACCCAAGTTTAATTTAATGTGTGTGTGAACCAAACTTAATTCTAAGGTTTTAAAAAAACTTATCAAGAAGTGAGTTTTTTTTTCAAATTTAATCTTTGAAAAGATACTACAGGCTTGTTGAATGCACTGCTATGCACTAAGCTGTTTTTGTAATAACATGTCCAAACTCTAACTATGTGCCAAGACCATTCCAAGTTGTTCCAACCACTGCTTACATCATGGTGGCTTTGTTATTCACTACAATATGGGGCAACTGACTCATCTTCACCATGGCCTGCAAAAAAGTGGGACTTGAAGCACACGGTCATCTTCTCTCGTGTTTAGGTCTGCCCTCTGTTATTCTCTAAAAACACCATTGGTTGAAGCTCTTCTCTAACTCCTGCTGCTTGCTCTAGATCTCTCTGAGATAACATCTCTAAGGCTAACATTTACTGGTGGCGGCGTGTATCCCTTCCATCACAAGTTCTAAAATTCACTTGCAACTCCTTTTCTACAACTTCTCTATAACGTTGATGAACTTGGCAATACTTAAGCTTCATGATTGTAAATCCTCTTGTTGCCTATAGCTTGTAAAGCCCTTTTTCATGTGCTTTCAGCTTCTTTTCCTCGACAAGCGTCTTTTTTGAGGCGTTATAGCCATCAGTATGGCTATTACTCTGACCTTCCCAAAAAAGCTCCAAACTTTGATTGCTTTTTGTAGATAGAAGCTCCTTTGTAGTGTTTAGCCATAGCCATTAAAATAGCTACCATGAGCTCAATTGAGCTCCATATGTAGCATGCTCTTCCATATGCAAGCCAACATCTTCAAGGGTGCGCTTCAATAGGTTTCTTGTAGAAACTAGAGGTGCATTGTGAAAGCTGCTGAGGCTTCCAAATTTGCTCAGCTTCAATGAGTGAATCAACCCCCAACATGGATTGAAGATCAGCCCTTAACCGCTTTGCCAATATTAATGCCATAAGCATGCGCCTTCACATGCTCATTGTGCCATATGCAAGAGCCATGCGATTGCAATTCCCACACATAGAAACCCTTCTCTAAACCGAGCACTCTCCTATGCTCAACACCCAAAACATTGAGGAAAAGTTTTCAAGCTACCTTCTATGATAACTCCTCTTGTTGTGGTAGCTCCTTTCATGGTGCGGCAAGGCTCCATGCTTGCTGAAATTTCTGCTCCAACCTCCGTGGTAGCACTCCATGTTGCAAATATCTCCTTGCAAACTTAATTGGCAACTTCATACTCTCTCAATGCAATGATAATGATAATGAGTGTGCAAATTTTTCTTTTTCTTAATGAAAGTAGCTAAAACATAAACATATGTTCAATTAAATGAACACATAAAATAATGTGCATAGATTAAACCATGATTAAGAGCCCACCCTAGCTCTGATACCATGTTAACAATCCTAATATGGGATCGATCATGGGGTAGAAAAAAGATTAAGCATAAGATTAAGGTGGGATGAACCACACCAAGAAAGCCATTGCTAGAGAAAGAGAGTAGAGAGTGCACACTCAAGACACTTCACTCTATTGCTAGAGAAAGAGAGTAGAGAGTGCACACTCAAGACACTTCACTCTATTGCATACCCATATTATTAAACCATATAATAGGGCTTCTAATATAGATAGCCATTGACTCAAATCACCTCTACATGTGGCACTGCACTCTCCACATACATTGCCACTACACACACACCACATAATCAAATATCTCTCCTCACTCTTCACTTTTACATTCACCCATCCATCCATACAATTTTAGCATTGCTATACATGTAATGCTTCTTTCAATAGTAGTTGGGTTTATAGTATATGGACTGACCATTATAAGTTATAGTAGTAGAGTACTTTCCCTTATAGTAGTAGAGTACTTTCCCTTATAGTATGTATACTTATCTCTTAGTTACTAGCTATAGAGAAGAGAATAAGATAGAAGAAAATTATAGTAGTTGGGTTTATAGTATATGGACTGACCATTATAAGTTATAGTAGTAGAGTACTTTCCCTTATAGTATGTATACTTATCTCTTAGTTACTAGCTATAGAGAAGAGAATAAGATAGAAGAAAATTAAGCCATCCATCTCTCTTATGTCTTGATCTCTCCTGTGTGTGTATGTGTTTGCTTCTTGCAATGAACTCAAGTTCTTCCTACTTCGTTAACTGTGGCTCCTACACAATTGCTTTCTTCTTTTGTTGCTTTTCTCGTGGCTCCCAACACTCTTTATTTCTTTGAATCTCTTTAGACATTCTCCCCTCATTCCTTTTCTTGGAGAATCAAGGTCGTGATGCGTCTATGGTACTCTTGCTTTCTTTGATTTTGTTTAGACATTCTCCCCTCATTACTTTTCCTACTTCTATTCTTTTTCTCCTACACAATTGCTTTCTTGTTTTGTTGCATTCCTCGTGTCTCCCAACACTCTTTATTTCTTTGACTCTCTTTAGAGATTCTCCCCTCATTCCTTTTCTTGGGGAATGAAGGTCATTTTGATGCTTCTATGATACTCGTGCTTTCTTTGATTTGATTTAGACATTCTTACTTTTCCTAGGGAATTGTGGACCCATGATGTTTCTCTACAATACTACACTTGCTTATTACCCATGCAGTAAGTTGAGGGTTTAGAAAAATTTGACAAGGGTTGGTGTGGCATGTTAGGGGACTCTAGCTATAATTGTGGTTTGTTTGAGGTAATTGATGAGGTGGGGCTAGCTAGTTCAAAATCACTTTGTGGGAGATCTATGCTAATGGATTTTTGCACATAACCTACTTGGTGTGTCTTTCATTGTATGGTGGAAGTGGAGAATATATTCTCCTCCTCAAAATCTTATTAATTTCCTATTTCTAGTCACAATTTACTTTCTCCTTACCTTTGTGGCTAAGACATGTGCTTCCTTGTGGATTTTAGGTTTCCATTGCCACTATACACTACAAGTGGGCTCCTTGATAGTGGCCTCTGAACGATGTGTGGAAGAGGATTGAGGTAGCATGGTAGAAGAGACTTGGGAAATAGCTTAATGTATGATGGGTGCACATATTTCATCCTTCGCCTATTTGGAGCTACTTAACCTACAAACCTTATATGGTTGGAGCAATGCGCAATGGGGGGGGGGGTTGACAGCCTCTTACAAATAAGTGTACTTCAAGCATCCAATGTGTTACTATTTGTTTTGCCACACCACACATTTGAGAATGTCTCATTTCTAAATGCATGTGTAAGCTTATACAAAAGCTTCTTTCTCAACAACAAGGGAATCACATGCTAAAGTTAAGGATCCAATCTAGCACCTTTGTGAGCGTGCTAGGTATAGATCATAAATGCATACGTACATGCTCAAATGATTGTGTTCTAGTTTGAGAAGCCCATGGTGATGCTACACATTACACTATATGTGGAGAGGTATGTACAAAGCTGATGTACAAGGTACGATGGTCCAACAAAGTATTACAACATTTTCCCATTACACCTCGCATCCTTTGAATGTATTATACTATTACGAAGCTCATTGTGCATGCTACACACCACTCCAGTGATGGCAAGATGAGGATACCGATGGATTCACCCATGCATTGTATAGAGGATACATGGCATGAGTTCTATTTGGAGCCACGACACGTACAACTTTGGCTTGGTACAGATGGGGTGAATCCTTTTAGTGTGAGGTCAACCGCATGGAGCACTTGGTGGTGGTAAACTAAATACATCAAGAGGCATTGTTGGTAATAAACTACAATACATTAGGAGACATTTGGACTCTAAAAGGGTCCTTTTGATTAACATTTCATTAGGAATGGACCAATAGGAAAAAAGGAGTGTGCACAAAGGGGGCAAATTTAATTTTCGGCCATAAAAAAGGCTCAAAAATTTAAAAATTTTCAACTTTTCCCAAAAATGTCCCATTTCCCCCTCAAAAATATCCTATGGTGGTTGAGAAGTCATTTTCAACCTCCATTTCTCTTTTCCAAGCTCCTAAACCTCTTATAGACTATGCTCTTACTAATCTCCCATTTCATAGCCTGTTATCCTCTCCCTCCCCAAGCTCTCTTGCTCTCTTTCTCTCGCTTCAATTCTCACGTGCTTCCTAGATGTGCCGACTTCTTTTGATGCTGCTGGGTGAGGCTTTGTTAGATTGCAGTATAGGCACCCTTCTATTACATCCTTTACTTCCTTGACCTATGAACCTTCAGCCTTTTCCTTCTTGTCCTTTACCTTGGACAACTTCTCTTCTTCACCTGGCACTTCTACTTTCAAGATGGAATCAAAGATGCTTATAACTCTTCCTACTGGGATTCGGATGTTTCTTTGTATTTTAACACATGTACTTCTTCCTACTGGGATTCGGATGTTTCTTTGTATTTTAATAGGAGTCTCTTGAACATGGGCAACAACCTGAGCTGGTTTTTGTTGTTGCACATGCTATGAAGGCTTGTGAGACAATGGGGGTTACTCTATGAAGGAGACAAACTCTATCTTTGTTTGTTGTAAACTTAGGCCCAGGAACCATGATAGGTGATGGTAACTCTATTGGGTCTTCACATGTATCCCCTGGCTCTAGTACAGGTTTCGTGCGGACTTGGCTTTGCTAAAGTGAATTTCACCCTTCTCACTTTCTTCTTTTCCACATCCATACCTGATAGGACTTCCTTGGTGTTGGCTATGATCAAGTTAGCTTGCTCTAGATCCTCCAATGGATCTTCTTGGTGGGTGGCTTCCAAGAGTAGTGGTAAACCTATGATATGGCTCAAAGCCTTGGTTAGGAGATATGGGTTTACCACCTTAAAATAGGTGTAAATCTCTTTATGTAAATAATATGCCCAATTTTCCTTCAAGTTCATATGGAATTTTTTAAGTTTGTGCAGGTTAGTTAGGTTGTATCTATCCACTTTCTTTATCAACATAATCATTGAAACGACTTTTCTTGTCAGTTTATCTGCCTTGTTACAAATGCTAGTGCACTCCACCTTGTTGTTATTGAAGATTATCTCTTTGAGCATGGTATCAAAGGGTAAGTCCTTCTTTTCCACATGATGAGTGCATGTCACTAGGGGAAGCTGCATGTCTTCTCTCATATCATCTTCTCGAATCATTACCCTTCTTGTGCTCCTAGGGTCACCTCACCCATCTTTATCTTTTTGTTATAAGTTTTGATAAATTTGTCATAAAGGGAGGCATTGATCACTTTCAGTAGCTTCTCGATGCATTGATTAAGGCTAATGGCTTGTATCTTTAGGTGAGTGGTACTGGAAAGCAACTTTCCCTTTTATTGTGTTCACCTCCTAGTTTATGATGGCCGTGATTGCATCCCATACGTATGGCTCAAGAGGTGAGTAAGCTTTTGGGCCCAAGACACCTTATTTTTGCCCTTCTTCTCGGTGGGAATAGTGCTGGCTTGCACCCAATCCTTTGGGTCAAAAGATGTGTAATCCGAATCTATTGCTTCCTTGGCTAGAGGAGCCATCTTGACAGTAGAGACATTCATTCTCGGTGGGGATAGTGCTGACTTGCACCCAATCCTTTGGGTCAAAAGATGTGTAATCTGAATCTATTGCTTCCTTGGCTAGAGGACAGTAGAGACATTCATTTGGTCAGCCACCACTAGGCTAGTAGGGGATCCTTGGTAGAGGATCCTCTAGGCTTTTATTTTCTTTTATTCTTTTTTTATAACTTCCACGACTTGAGTATTTAGAGAATTTATTCATAAAAATAGAACAAGGAGCTAAGAATAGATGAGCATACAAATTGGGCTTGTTTTCTTCACTTTTGGGTTATTACTTTACATATTTTTAATCATACCAAAATCCCTAAGGTTTATACATATAAAAACGTTTGCCCAAATAAAATTGCTAGTGGGCCTTGTTACATAAAATGACTTTGTGCACATTTGCACATATATTAATCTTGTGCTCACTTGCACATTCCATTAAGCTGAATCCTGCATAAATTAAATTAAACATATTTTTGTACGATTATTAATTCATAAAAAATATGATAAAATATATACCTATGACAGTCCTCCCATTTGAGGAAGCAACGGTCCTCACTTGTGTAAGAAAAATGTCGATAGAACATGATTATATTCGTAGGAATTGATGTCATAATCTGCAAGAGGTAAACTCAAAGGTCTGAACATGGCTCAGAGGCACAAAGGCATGGCTCAAAGGTTCTTATGGACATGGAATACTAATCAAGAAAAACTCGTGCGACATCAAAATTTGTAAATATCACATTGATTATCAAATTACAAAAATAACACGTATAAAAAGTTTAATACAAAAGAAAATGATCATCATCTTCACATCACCTCTCAATCCACCAGCCATATGACACCTCAATTGGTATCCTCGTATAGTGCGACACCTCAATCAGTACCCTCACACTTCTCGTTACTATACTCAGATGCTATCCATGTTAGCTAAACAATTAATTGAACACATCAATTAATCCCAACGTCATCTTGAGATATAGACAACCCATAATCAAATAATACCCACACACATATTTGCCAAGCATAAGTACCCCAAGAATCACCCCTCCATACGAACCAATTGAAACAAAGAGTGGAGGCCCATATCATGCTATATAGGGGTATCCCACAAACAAACGCATGAGAGGATGGCTTCATGATTGGTATGGAAGACTAGATCTGTTGAGATATCGAGCTCAACTAGTGCGATGACAGACATTGATGACCCGCCTAGGTGATAGCTTTTGCATCTACACCACTGGCATGGTTGGTGAGATTATGGGTGATATGCAGCCAGTGGGATGACAGGCTATGTGATAGCCATTTTGGCTTACTAGAGACTGGCATAGTTATAGCGCCAGCTCATTAGTCGGGTTCACATTATGGACCGACCCTTGTATATTGTAGTAGTTGAGTACTAACCCATATAGTGTGTACTCTTATCTTTATGTTATGTTGGTTGAGTAGAGAAGAAGAAGATAGAAGAAAATTCAGCTATCCATCTCTCTTATGTCTTGCTCTCTCTTGTGTGTGTGTGTGTTTCCTTTGCTAGGGTTTGAAGCTCTCCCTCTCCCCCACATTCTATTTATGGTATCAAAGCCTGGTTCATATGAATTCTAAGGATGCAAGCAAGAGAAAAGAACAAGCAAGGAAGGAAGCGGTACTACACGGGTAAGAGCACCATCATCTCTTTGCCCTTCTTGGTTTAGGTACAACACCCCCTCAGTAACTCTGGGAGCTACACATCTCTGATTGAGGAGCTGTCTTCGTGGGAGCGAAACTACAGAGCAAGTATATTATCCCATTGGACTCTATTTTTTCAACCAGATTTGCATTTCGGGCGCTTTACGGGCCCCGTTTCGTCACTGCAAGGGTATTTTTGACAGTTTTCTGGAAGTTCTAGTAGAGAACTATTTCTGCTCAAAATCTGGTTACTGCAGTGCAGCAGTGCATTTTGGAAGTGCAGACACAGGGTTTGCACATGTATTTTTAATACTGGGTGTATGTACATGTACTCTGGTTAAAGACATACAAGGATTGGAATCAAGGGTGCAAGAAAATTCATGTACTGGCTTTCAATTAGTGTCATAAACACTATGATAGGACACATACAGGATGCAAACACTCCAGCAGTTGCATGGTAAAATCTGGTTCAGATATTCCAGAATAACACAAAGGCAAGGAAATTGCAGTTAAAGCAAGAGTTGCGTATTGTGGAAAAGAAAAGCATGACCATCAATGAATATGCCTTAAAGATCAAGGGCATTGTTGAATCCCTTGGGTCTATCAATGTATCAGTGAAGGATGATGATTTGGTGAGTGTCTGTCTGAATGGGCTTGGCAAAGAGTACAAGCCATTCAAGACCTCCATTGTAGTTAGAGAGAATATTTCCAACTTTCGGGACTTGATATCTATGCTGATCATAGAGGAAAAGGATTTAGGTGAGGATTCTTCTTCACAAAGCAAGAACACATCGGAACAGGCCTTCTACTCTAATTCAGGTAGAGGTAGAGGTAGAGGTAGAGGTAGAGGTCGTGGTCGAGGCCAAGGTGGTGGCCGACAAGGAAATCCAAATTTTGGACAACAACAATCCAATGATTCACAACAGCAATCATACACAGGTGGAAGAGGCTAGTCTAGAGGCAGGGGGAGCCAAAGAGGCCGAGGTGGTTGGCAAAGAAATCAAAATGCAAATAGCATAGAGTGCTATTACTATGACAAACCAGGACACATGGCAAAGGATTGCTACAAAAACCAAAATGACATTAAAAGTGGGAAGTTGCAGCAAGGCAACTATGCATTATCTAGCAAACATGGAGGTGATGACAAAAGTGAGCAGCTATTTGTGATGCAGCACATGCTTAGTTCCATAACAGGGGATGTTGGAAAACTAATGATCGGGTGCCTCATCAACCAATCTTACCACTTGAACCCTTTCAGAAGTGGGGAATGGATTTTGTAGGACCATTCAAACCTAAATTCAGCATGAGGACTGGTAACAAATACACCCTCGTGGAAAACTAACTATTTCGCTAAATGGGTGGAAGCAAAGGCCGTCAGGCAAAGTTCTTGTACGAGAACATCATGATGAGGTTTAGATGTCCATTGGAGCTAGTAAGTGATCAAGGAGGACACTTCATCAATGAAGTGATTCAGAAACTGACTCAGTAACACATGATTCTACATAAAAAAGTAATTATTTACTATCCGCATGCAAATGGTCAAGTAGAATCTACAAATTAGGTGTTGAAATGGATCCTCACATAAAGACAATCAATCAAAATAGAACAGATTGGGATGAAAAGCTTCACTTTGCAATATGGGTGCCTGTTTTGCACAGCATACAAGGTAAGCACTGGATTCACCCCATTCTCTTTGGTCTATGGATTAGAGGCAATAGTTCCAATGGAGTATGTTATCCCAAGCCTCATAATAGCCCTGACCGAAAGGCTCAACCCATAGGAATCAGTCAACTAGCGGGGGATGCAGCACCTCATGAAGATGGAGGAAAGCATGCTACACAGTACATGGGTGGCAGACATCACTCAGAAAAGAAGAAAGAAGTGGGTGGATAGAAACAACAAGCACAAGATCTTTTAGGAGGATGACAAGGTATTGCTCAAAATAGGTTAGATGGGTCCCTATCAAATAGAAGAACAATTAAGCTCATGCACATTTAGGCTAAAAACATTGAAGTGGTGAAACACTACCCAAGCTTGTAAACAAATTCGGACTCAGACCCTACAAAAATAATGAAGGGAAGAAACCAAACAGTCAGGGGAGGACACAAAGGTAGACACAACGGACCAGAGCATAATGGTGTCAATCCCCATCTATATAGTGCAAAACCGGATGAAGACACGTACATAACACTCTGATGTGGGCGACATTGAACGGAGAGAGAATGCGTGATGAAAAGACAAGGAATGGGAACGTGGAGCAAAGAGCAGTAAATACGATACGTACACGTGGAAATCATGACATTCTTGGGTGGCTACCTCACTTTTGGGGAGATCATCATGGGAAGGAGAAAATGCCTTAAACATATAGCCCTAATCAAGAAACCCTACGATGGCCAAACTCCACTACCCTCAATCTCCTTGAATCATTTGCAAATTGATCTCTCTCTTGCCATCTCAAGCTCTCTCACTCTCACCCGTCTTTCCCCCTTCTTGCAAAACTATGCAACTAGAACTTGCCATGGCTAGTAGAAGGCAAGCAAGTGGAGTTTGATCCCTGCAACACCATACTGGACCCCATGTTTCAGCAAGAGTGGATACAGAAGGTCGGACTGTTCGGCTCTGCAGAGTAAGCTAGAGGAGCCTACAAGAAAACATTGAAGCCAAAGTGTAGCTAGAGCAGAGTCAACAAAGAACAACACAGTAAAGATGGAAGGGTGTAAGGTTGTGTCGGTCATGCCAAAAAACATAGCCAAACCATTCAATTCTCATGATGCTGAAGGCATAACCAATGTTGTCGAGTCCTATGATGTGTACATTGAGGAGGAACTCTTAAAAGTAGGCAAGGAATACTCTGCTGCCTCTCTCTCTCTCTCTCTCTCTCTCTCTCTCTCTCTCTCTCTCTGTGTGTGTCTCTCTCTATGGATGTTATGAATTTCTAACTAAGGAAGAAAAATTAATAATGCCACTGTAAAGGAAAGCAAGTAAAAAGCAAAACATTTGCTTATTAACTGCCAGGCATAGTGTGCAGCAAGAGCAAAAACAACACGAATAGTAGAATATCTGGCAGTAGGAGCAAAAGTTTCATCAAAGTCTTCACCTTCTTTTTTAGCATAACCTTTAGCAACAAGTCGTGCCTTGTACTTATCAAGAGTACCATTAGAATGAAACTTGACTTTGAAAATCCACTTAACACCAATGACCTTTTTATGTGAAGGTCGTGGAACTAACTGCCATGTGTTATTAGATTCAACAGAAGAAATCTCTGCTTGCATTGCTTCACACCAATGTAGTAAGGGAAGAGCTTCCTTAACCAATATGAGACATCAAGGCAATATTTACTGAAGGGCGTGTACGTAAGACACATGTAGTAGATTGTTGAGCATCTGAAAGTGATATACCTGAATCCTGAAGTAGAGAGCGAACCCATTTTGGAGGACCAGAAGTCTGTGTAGAATCCAATGAAGTAGTAGGTGTCGCAATCGAAATGGATGGAGGGGATGAAGTAGGAGCTGATGGTGTAGATGAGGATGAGACTATAGGGAATGAGAGAGGCTCAAGATCAAGAGATGGAAATGGATCTGAGAGAGATGTAGAAGGTGGTAACTCATCAAGACCAAAAACATGCTCATCAAAGATGGCATCACGTGAAAGAACAATATCCTCACGCGAGAAGGATCCCAAAAACGGAACCTTTTGGAGCGAGAAGCATATCCTATGAATATCATAGGTTTGGACTTAGCATCAAGAGTCCTCCTCTTAGAAGAAGGCACATGCACATGAGTAACACAACCAAAGACATGAAAATGAGAAACAGTAGGCTTGTGGCCTGTGAAAGCCTCCTCTGGAGTCATGCTGTCCACTGCTTTCGTAAGAGAGCGATTGATAAGATAAACTGAAGTAGCTATAGCCTCACCCCAAAAGGAGGAAGGTAGCTTTGCATGATGTAAGAGGGAGCGAGCCATTTCCTTCACCGTTCTATTCTTTCTTTCAACCACACCATTCTGCTGAGGAGTGTAGGGTATGGTGGTTTGTCGTTGTATGCCTTTTGAAGCTAGAAAATCCTCAAATGCTGTAAACTCACCTCCATTGTCAGTCCTGAGAAAAGATACCTTTTGACGTGCTTGATTCTCCATTTGGGCAAGCCAAACCTTGAAATGAGAAAGAGCATCAGACTTCTTAGGTAAGAAATAAACCCATGCTTTGTGAGAGAAGTCATCCACAAGAAGCATATAATACTTGGATCCACCAAGCGATTGTACTTCCATAGGTCCTGCAAGATCAGTATGAATAAGCTCAAGTATGCGTGTGGCCCAATGAGTAGCCTCCTCTGGAAAAGAAGCCCGATGTTGCTTTCCTTGAGCACAAGAAGAACAAATGTGATGGGGCAATCCTTGGCAGAATTGTAACCATGTCATGTGAGACAAGATGTTGCAAAGTAGCAAGAGGAACATGGCCAAAGCGGAAATGCCATAGATCACTATCTTCATTAGAAACAAGTGCTTTAGGAGAAGCAAATAATTGATGAAGATGAGACTCATGTGGTGGCAACTGTGCTGTAAAAGAGCTTATATGATAAAGCCCAGCATTTTGATAACCATGTGCCACACAAGAAAGTGACTGTCTTTCAATGATTT